>NC_140992.1:152466048-152556168 GCF_052327205.1 Somniosus microcephalus | reverse complement strand
GGAGAGATAGAGAGATGGGGGAGAGAGAGAGAGAGACTGGGAGACAGAGAGAGAGAGACTGGGGGGAGAGAGAGAGAGTAGAGCAACTGGGGGGAGAGAGAGGAGAGAGACTGGGGAGAGAGAGAGAGAGACGGGGAGAGAGAGAGAGAGAGACGGGGAGAGTGAGGAGAGTTGCTGGGGAGAGAGAGGAGAGAGACTGGGGGAGAGACTGAGCGAGACTGGGGAGAGAGATGGGGGCTAGGAGAGAGAGAGAGAGACTGGGGGAGAGAGGGAGAGAGAGAGAGACGGGGAAGGGAGAGAGAGAAGTGGGGAGAGAGAGAGAGAGTGGGAGACAGAGAGAGAGAGATAGAGAGAAGGGGAGCGAGGAGAGAGATGGGGGAGAGAGAGAGAGAGACTGGGAGACAGAGAGAGAGAGACTGGGAGACAGAGAGAGAGATAAAGAGACGGGGAGAGAGAGAGAGATTGGGGGGAGAGGCTAGAAAATTCGGTATCGCCCCGTTTGGAGAGGGAAGGAGAGAGAGACAGAGAGAGAGAGAGGGAAGGAGAGAGAGAGATAGAGAGAGGGAAGGAGAGAGAGAGAGAAGGAGAGGAGAGACAGAGAGAGAGAGAGAGAGAGGGAGTGAAGGAGAGAGAGGGAAGGAGAGATAGACAGACAGATAGAGAGGGAAGGAGAGAGAGAGACTGGGGGAGAGAGAGAGAGAGACGGGGAGAGGAAAGAGTAGAGAGACTGGGGGGGAGAGAGAGAGAGACTGGGGAGATAGAGAGAGAGAGAGCGACTGAGGGGGAGAGAGAGACTGGGGGGGAGAGAGAGAGAGACGGGGAAGGGAGAGAGAGACTGGGGAGAGAGAGTGAGAGAGAGAGTAGGAGACAGAGAGAGAGAGAGATAGAGAGACGGGAAACGAGAGAGAGATTGGGGAGAGAGAGAGACTGGAGGAGGGAGAGTCTGGAGGAGAGAGAGAGACTGGGAGAGAGAGACTGGAGGAGGGAGAGAGACTGGGGAAGGGGGAGAGAGAGAGAGAGAGAGAGAGACTGCGGGTGGAGAGAGAGAGAGAGAGAGATGGGGAGAGAGAGAGAGAAACGGGGAGAGAGAGAGAGAGACTGGGGGAAGAGATAGAGAGACTGGGAGAGAGAGAGAGAGACTGGGGGAAGAGATGAAGAGACTGGGAGACAGAGAGAGACTGGGAGACAGAGAGAGAGATAAAGAGACGGGGAGAGAGAGAGATTGGGGGGATGAGAGAGGAGCGAGTAGGTGGGGGGGAAGACGAGAGCGAGTGGGGGGGAAGAGAGAGCGAGTGGGGGGGAAGAGAGAGCGAGTGGGGGGAAGAGAGAGCGAGTGGGGGGGAAGAGAGAGCGAGTGGGGGGGGTTAGGTTAGGGTTGGGTGAGAGAGAGAGATTGGGCGTGAGAGAGAGAGAGATGGGAGTGTGAGAGAGCGAGATTGGGAAGTGAGCGAGAGAGAGATTGGGAGTGAGAGAGAGACTGGGAGTGAGAGAGAGAGAGACTCGGAGTGAGAGAGAGAGAGAGACTGGGAGTGAAGAGAGAGAGCGACTGGGAGTGAGAGAGAGAGAGAGATTGGGAGTGAGAGGAGAGAGAGACTGGGACGTGAGCGAGAGAGAGACTGGGAGTGAGAGAGAGACTGGGAGTGAGAGGAGAGCTGGACGAGTGAGAGAGAGAGAGAGATTGGGAGGTGAGAGAGAGAGAGACTGATGTGAGAGGAGATGAGAGACTGGGAGAGAGCGAGAGAGACTGGAGTGAGAGAGAGAGATTGGAGTGTGAGAGGAGAGAGATTGGGATGTGAGAGAGAGAGAGACTGAGTGTGAGAGAGAGAGAGACTGGGTGTAGAGAGAGAGAGACTGGGAGTGAGAGAGAGAGAGATTGGGAGTGAGAGAGAGAGAGACTGGGAGTGAGAGAGAGAGAGACTGGGAGTGAGAGAGAGAGAGATTGGGAGTGAGAGAGAGAGAGATTGGGAGTGAGAGAGAGAGAGACTGGGAGTGAGAGAGAGAGATTGGGAGTGTGAGAGAGAGAGAGATTGGGAGTGAGAGAGAGAGAGACTGGGAGTGAGAGAGAGAGAGACTGGGAGTGAGAGAGAGAGAGACTGGGGAGTGAGAGAGAGAGACTGGGAGTGAGAGAGAGAGATTGGGAGTGTGAGAGAGAGAGAGACTGGGAGTGAGAGAGAGAGAGACTGGGGGAGGTGAGTGAGAGAGAGAGATTGGGAGTGAGAGAGAGAGAGACTGGGAGTTGTGAGAGAGAGAGACTGGGAGTGTGAGAGAGAGAGAGAGAGATTGGGAGTGAGAGAGAGAGACTGGGAGTGAGAGAGAGAGAGACTGGGAGTGAGAGAGAGAGATTGGGAGTGTGGAGAGAGAGAGAGATTGGGAGTGAGAGAGAGATGAGATTGGGAGTGAGAGAGAGAGACTGGGAGTGAGAGCGAGAGATTGGGAGTGTGAGAGAGAGATTGGGAGTGAGAGAGAGAGACTGGGAGTGAGAGAGAGAGAGAGAGACTGGGAGTGAGAGAGAGAGAGACTGGGAGTGAGAGAGAGAGAGAGAGATTGGGAGTGATAGAGAGAGAGACTGGGAGTGAGCGAGAGAGGACTGGGAGTGTGAGAGAGAGAGATTGGGAGTGAGACGAGAGAGAGAGACTGGGAGTGAGAGAGAGAGACTGGGAGTGAGAGAGAGAGAGAGAGATTGGGAGCGAGAGAGACTGGGAGTGAGAGAGAGAGAGACTGGGAGTGAGAGAGAGAGATTGGGAGTGTGAGAGAGAGAGATTGGGAGTGAGAGAGCGAGATTGGAGTGTGAGAGAGAGAGAGATTGGGAGTGAGAGAGAGAGAGATTGGGAGTGAGAGAAGAGATTGGGAGTGTGAGAGAGAGAGAGATTGGAGTGAGAGAGAGAGAGATTGGGAGTGAGAGAAGAGATTGGGAGTGTGAGAGAGAGATTGGGAGTGTGAGAGAGAGAGATTGACAAAAGTGGGGACAAAATCGACCCAAACAACTATCGAGGCATCTGTGTAAACAGTAACCTGGGGAAAGTATTCTGTAGCATCATAAACAAAAGACTTATAAACTTCCTTGAGGAGCACAATGTCTTGAGTAAAAGCCATATTGGATTCCTGGAAAACTATAGAACATCAGATCATATCTTCACCCTACAGACCCTAATTGACAAACACGTTCACAATAACAAGAGCAAAATCTACGCATGCTTTATAGATTTCCAGAAGGCTTTCGACTCCATCTGGCATGACGGTTTATTCCTGAAACATATCGAAAGCGGGGTAGGAGGAAAAACATATGATGTAATTAAATCAATGTATACAAACAACAAATGTGCAGTTAAAATTTGAGACAAACAAAACACTTTCCACAGGGGCGGAGGGTGACGCAGGGCTCGCCAATCTCACCGACACTCTTTAATATTTACATAAATGAATTGGCAAAACTACTTGAACAATCTACAGCACCCGGCCTCACCCTATATGAATCCAAGGTTAAATTCCTCCTCTATGCAGACGACCTAGTTCTGCTGTCACCAGCTAAGGAGGGTCTACAGCAGAACCTGGACGTGCTGGAGTCGTACTGCCAGACTTGGTCCCTGACAATAAATCCCCAAAAAACCAAAGTCCTTGCGTTTCAGCAAAGATCCAAACATCAGGGACCCAAAATAAATTTCACACTAGGAACAACCAAAATTGAACAAACCACTAACTACACATAGTACGATAGCAAAATACTGCAGATGTTGGAAATCCGAAATAACAACAGAAAATGCTGGAAAAACTCAGCAAGTCAGGCCCGAAACGTCAACTCAAATTTCTCTCCACGGATGTTGCCTGACTTGCTGAGTTTTTCCAGCATTTTCTGTTGTTATTTCTAACTACACATACTTGGGCTTAAAAATCAGTTCTACGGGAAACTTCAAACTGGCTGTGAATGAACTGAAAGAGAAAGCAAGAAGGGCTTTCTATGCCATCAAAAAATCAATCCAAATAGAAATCCCAATTAGCATTTGGCTCAAAATTTTCAAATCAGTAATTGAACCAATCGCACTCTATGGCAGTGAGGTATGGGGACCGCTAACACAACAAGAATTTGCAAAATGGGACAAGCACCCAATTGAGATCCTACATGCAGAATTCTGTAAAAGTATCCTCCGGACTCAAAGGAAAACAATAAACAATGCATGCAGGGCGGAACTAGGCCAATATCCATTAATAATCACTATCCAAAAAAGAGCCACCAAATTTTGGAATCACCTTCAAATGAGCAACCCCCAATGCTATCACTACGACGCCCTGAAATGCCAAGAGCTGACCATAAAGAAGAATACCCTCAGTCAACTAGTCCTGGGACTCAGCGAAGTAACCACTAACAATACTAACAATAACCAGCCCCAGGACAGCGACAGGGTAACACAAAGAATTCGACCCAACACAATCGTCGCTAAGCAAAAGGAAAAATATCTGACATATTGGGCAGAAACAACAAAAACCCAAAGCAAACTCAATTGCTACTTGGCCCTAAACAGACAATACAACATAGCTGATTACCTGACCATGGTAAAGGATAACAAACTGAGAAGAACCTTGACAAGGTACAGACTTAGTGAACATAGCCTAGCGATCGAAAAAGGCAGACACAGGCAGACCAGGCTGCCAAGAGAAGACAGGATATGCTCTCACTGCAGTCAGGGAGTAGTGGAGACAGAGATGCACTTCCTCACAGCCTGTGAAAAATATCAGGGCATCAGGGAGAATTTCTACCAAAAATTCTCACAAATATGCCCTGAATTCAGAAATCTGAATGACAACCAAAAACTCCCATACCTACTGGGAGAGGAGAGAAGCTGTGTAACACTGGCGGCATCTTACAGCTTGCCATGAACAGAGGGACAACCAGTAAACTAAGAAAAGAGTATATATAAAAAATGCGAATGTATATTTATACACTCAGGGATATATCTGTTTATACAATGTATGAATAGAACTGCGTTTATGTGTTCAACCATAAATTTATTTTGATGCTTTGGCAACATAAGATGTACCTTATCATGCCAATAAAGCGATTTGAATTTGAAATTTGAAATTTGAGAGAGATTGGGAGTGTGAGAGAGAGAGAGAGAGATTGGGAATGTGAGAGAGAGAGGGGGGGGTGTGTGTGTGAGGGAGGGGAGTGTGTGTGTGTGTGAGGGGGGGGAGTGTGTGTGTGAGGGAGGGGGGAAGTGTGTGTGTGAGGGGGGGAGTGTGTGTGTGAGGGAGGGGGGAGTGTGTGTGTGAGGGGGGGGAGTGTGTGTGAGGGAGGGGGGGAGTGTGTGTGTGAGGGAGGGGGGGAGTGTGTGTGTGAGGGAGGGGGCGGGAGTGTGTGTAAAAATGTTCAATAAAAACTGACTAAATAGCCTCATTAGCCTCTCTTCCCCCCAGTCGCTCTCTGTCTTCTTCCCCAGTCGCTCTCTCTCTTCACCCCCAGTCGCTCTCTCTCTTCCCCTCCAGTCGCTCTCTCTCTTCCCCCCCCAGTCGCGCTCTCTCTTCCCCCCACTCTTCCCCCCCTCTTCCCCCCCAGTCGCTCTCTCTCTCCCCCCAGTCGCTCTCTCTCTTCCCCCCAGTCGCTCTCTCTCTTCCCCCCAGTCGCTCTCTCTCTTCCCCCCAGTCGCTCTCTCTCTTCCCCTCCAGTCGCTCTCTCTCTTCCCCCCCCAGTCGCTCTCTCTCTTCCCCCCAGTCGCGCTCTCTCTTCCCCCCCAGTCGCGCTCTCTCTTCCCCCCCAGTCGCTCTCTCTCACCCCCCGTCGCTCTTTCTCTTCCCCCAGTTGCTCTCTCTCTTCCCCCCAGTCGCTCTCTCTTCTCCCCCCCAGTCGCTCTCTCTTCTCCCCCACCCCCCAGTCGCTCTCTCTTCTCCCCCCCCAGTCGCTCTCTCTTCTCCCCCCCAGTCGCTCTCTCTTCTCCCCCCCAGTCTCTCTCTCTTCTCCCCCCCAGTCGCTCTCTCTTCTCCCCCGCCCCCCCCAGTCGCTCTCTCTTCTCCCCCGCCCCCCCCCAGTCGCTCTCTCTTCTCCCCCACCCCCCAGTCGCTCTCTCTTCTCCCCCACCCCCCAGTCGCTCTCTCTTCCCCCCCCAGTCGCTCTCTCTCCCCCCCCGCAGTCGCTCTCTCTTCCCCCCCCAGTCGCTCTCTTTTCCCCCCCCAGCCGCTCTCTCTTCTCCCCACCGCCCCCCCCCCGGTTTGCTCACAGTAGCGTCCAGATTAATCTTTAATTCCTGCAGACTCCAGGACCCGATTTGACTTTCACTACATCTCCTCAAAGCATCTCTTCCCTCTCCAGCCAACAACTTCTCACCGATGCCACTGCGCAGACCAAAAGCCTAGACGCAGTGGCGGGCCGTGCGCATGCGTGCTGGCGTCACGGGCGCCGTGCGCATGCGTGCCGGCATCAAGGTGGCTGCGCAACTGGCGGCCTCTTCTCTCCGAGCCCCGCACCCCCCCGGCCGAGAGCCGCGCTCTCCGAGCACCGCCCCCCCCCCGGCCGAGAGCCGCGCTCTCCGAGCCCCGCCCCCCCCGGCCGAGAGCCCCGCTCTCCGAGCCCCGCCCCCCCCCCGGCCGAGAGCCCCGCTCTCCAGACACCAGCCGCCCCACTCTCCGAACCCCGCCCCCCCCGGCCGAGCCGGCTTGAAGTCCACCGATTGCGGCTGTGGTTGCCGGGGTAACCCTTCCCGCTCACCAAGGACGAGATCCGACGCTGCGTCTCACCTGCTCCTGCTGCGCTGCGCACCCTGACCCTCGTGGCTGATGCCGTTGCCCCGGGTAACGTGACAGGGGGGTGGTGAGGAGCTTAGCAGAAGCCCTAGCTCGGGCCTGGCTGGGCAAGAAAGGCCCAGGCTTTCAGGCCTAACAAAAAAACGGGAAAAGGTAGGAAAAAGAATGTTCAGTTTAGAAAAAATATTTACAAAGGAAGAAGTTTTTTTTAAAACAATTTAATAAATTCAATTTTATTTTGTTGGAAATGTATATTTGAAAAGAAAGACGCAGAAAGCAGGAAAAAGAATGGAAGCAAGATGGCGGCCACTCACCTCGGTTCAGAAGGATAAGGCCCACCCACACACGCACCGATTGGTCGACCGGTCAGGTCACCGAAGCGTAGGATTGGTCAATCGTCGAGTCACTCGACACTCAACTGTAGGACGGCACGCGCCAGGAACCCGCCGTCCGATTGGTCGAACTCGACGTCACACGGTCGCTAATGAGATGCTAATGAGCAGAACGCTGAACGTTTTTCGGATACCGCGGGCGCGATTTTTGTCCGGCTGAAACGTAAATATGCTTATGACCGGTCCGGAATCGCAAGCTTTCTTTTGAGGCGACGCGCGCATCGGTACGCTCTGTAACTTTCAAACGTATAGAACACAGACAGACAGACATCGGGACAGACGGAAGAGCCGCTTTATATATATAGATAGACACAGTCACACTCCAGAGGAAAGCACAGATTCAGGAAAGGGAGGGTGTGACTGTTGGAGAGCCAGGGAGTGGGGATTTAGGAGAGGTTCAGAAGGTGGTCCCGCAGACACTGTTCCTGTCCAACAGGTACAATGTACTCGCTACCTGTGAGGACAAGGCCAAAGACTGTGGGAGGACAACCACAATGCAGACCGAGGCACCGTGGCACGGAAGGCTGTCCAAGGAGGGGAAGAGTGAAATAGAAGTGTGGTAGTGATAGGGGACTCTATCATTAGGGGTCAGATAGCGTCCTCTGCAGCCACAAACGATAATCCTGAAGGGTGTGTGATGTGCCTTCAATAATTCAAAGACAAGGAATTTAAAGGATTCAACTAAGGCTTTTAATCACTAAGAACATAGCAGCACTACAGGTCTTCCCACATCGGGCGTCTGGTAGGAATGACTCATCCAGCTCCTGAGACCTTTATATGGCAAAAGACAGGGGCGTAGCCAATACACACAATAGGAACAAAAGGGGGCGGTTCACAAAATACAAGTAGGTGAAACACACAGGTAAAACAGATAGGCTGATGAAGGCATATATTTCATCACATTCACCCCTTCTACAGATTTAGTCTGTCCGGGGGTGTGATAGTCCTTCCTGAACATCGCAACAGTACCTCGGGTTCCGACCGGGAGTCCGTGGTGCCCTCCTGGGCATACCCATGTGCTGGGGTTGTTGCAGGTACTGCTGGGGGTGGTGAGGATACCTCTGGGGATGGTGGAGGTGCTTCTGGGGGTGGTGGTGATGGGTCGTCGTCGTCGCTTCCTGCCGAGGCGAGGTCCTTTCTGGACACGGTGTCTTCACGCCCGTCGGCGTGCTTGACGTACGCGTCCTGTGGGTTTGCGTGGAGTAGGTGTACTGCCTCCACGAGGGGATCCGTTTTGTGGCCCCTCACATATTTCCGTAACAGGACTGTCCCTGGGGCGGAGAGCCACGAGGGTAGGGATACTCCTGAGGTTGATTTGCGGGGAAAAACAAACATCTTCTCGTGAGGAGTGGCGTTAGTAGCAGTACACAGTAGCGACCTTATCGAGTGGAGTACGTCTGGGAGGACCTCCTGCCAGTGGGAGGTGGGGAGGCCTTAAGACCTTAGTGCTAAGATGACCGCCTTCCACACTGTCGTGTTCTCCCTCTCCACTTGCCCATTACCCCGGGGGTTATAACTAATGGTCCGACTCGTGGCTATCCCCTTTGACAGCAGGTATTGGCGCAGTTCATCGCTCATGAACGACGCCCCCCTGTCAGTGTGGATGTAGTTGGGCATGCCGAATGTGCAAAACAGGTTGCCGAGGCACTTGATGACCGTGGCACTGGTCATATCTGGGCAGGGGTAGGCGAATGGGAAGCGGGAGTACTCGTCCACAATGTTGAGGAAGTACCCATTGCGGTCGGTGGAGGGGAGTGGTCCCTTGAAATCTAAGCTCAGGCGCTCGAATGGCCGTGTAGCTTTGATCAGGTGGGCTCGGTCGGGCCTGAAAAAACGGGGCTTGCATTCCGCACAAGTGCGGCAGTCCCTGGTCATAGACCGGACCTCCTCGATGGAATAGGGCAGGTTACGGGATTTTATAAAGTGGAATAGCCGGGTGACCCCCGGGTGGCAGAGGCCATTGTGGAGGCCCTGTAGCCTGTCCCCCTGGATGCTGGCACACATCCCTCGTGATAGGGTGTCGGGGGATTCGTTGAGGGCCCCCGGCCTATATATTATGTCGTACTCAAACGTGGAGAGTTCGATCCGCCAACTGAGAATTTTGTCGTTCTTGATCTTCCCCCTCTGTTTGTTGTTAAACGTGTAGGCTACCGACTGCTGGTTGGTAAGCAGGGTGAAGCGTTTGCTGGCTAGGTAGTGCCACCAGTGCCGCACTGCCTCCACTATGGCCTGGGCCTCCTTCTCTACCGAGGAGTGCCTGATCTCGGGCCCTTGGAGGGTTCTTGAGAAAAAGGCTACGGGCCGCCCATCCTGGTTGAGGGTGGCTGCTAAAGCGAAGTCGGACGCATCGCTTTCGACCTGGAAAGGGATGTTTTCATCCACTGCCCGCAGCACGGCCTTCTCAATGTCATGTTTAATGCTGTTGAAGGCGGCGTGGGCCTCGGCCGTGAGCGGGAAGGACGTTGATTTCAGGAGGGGACGGGCCTTGTCGGAATAATTGGGGACCCATTGGGCATAATAGGAGAAGAACCCCAGGCACCTTTTCAGGGCCTTGGGGGTGTTTGGTAGGGGTAGCTCCCGTAGGGGGCGCAATCGGTCGGGGTCCGGACCGATTTCCCCGTTTTCCACCACGCAGCCCAGGATACAGAGGCGCGTGGTGCTAAAGACACACTTATCCTCGTTGTAGGTGAGATTGAGTCTGAGGGCGGTTTTCAGAAATCTCGCGAGGTTCGAGTCGTGGTCTTGCTGGTCGTGGCTGCAGATGGTGACGTTGTCTAGGTATGGGTAGGTGGCTGTTAACTGGTTCTCATCGACCATGCGGTCCATCTCCCGCTGGAAGACCGAGACCCCATTCGTTACCCCAAAGGGGACTCTGAGGAAGTGGTAGAGACGTCCGTTTGCCTCGAAGGCGGTGTATGGACGGTCCTCCGGCCTAATGGGGAGCTGGTGGTATGCCGATTTTAGGTCGATGGTGGAAAACACCCGGTATTGCGCGATTTGGTTAACCATATCTGCTATGCGGGGCAGAGGGTAGGCGTCTAGCTGGGTGTATAGATTAACCATCTGGCTATAATCTATCACCATCCGCTTCTTTTCGCTACCCTTAACTACTACTACCTGGGCGCGCCACGGGCTGGTACTGCATTCGATGATACCTTCCCGCTTGAGACTTTCTACTTCCGACGCAATGAACCGTCTGTCCTCCCAGCTGTACCGCCTACTCTTGGTCGCTATGGGTCGACAGTTGGGTGCGAGGTTGGCGAACAGAGAGGGCGGTTTGACCTTCAGGGTAGCCAGACCGCACACTGTGAGGGGCGGCTGGGACCCACCGTAGGTAAGCGTGATACTTTGGTGGTGGCACTGGAAGTCCAGACCCAAGATCACGCTCACACAGAGATCTGGCATTATCAATAGTTTAAAATCTCTGTTATCATTGCCTTTTACTGACAACATAACCGCGCAGAAACCTATAATTTTTGAGGTATGAGTCTTATCGGCCATGGAGATTTTGCCCTGTGTGGGGACTATCGTTAGTGAAAGTCATTTTACCAGGCTAGGATGAATAAAGCTTTCGGTGCTCCTGCAGTCAATCAAGCATTTAACCTTGTTCCCGTTTACCTCTATGTCCATCATCGATTTAGACAACGGATGCGACCTGGACTGATCCACTGTGATCGAGGCCACCAGTGGGTCCTGGAGGTTCATGTAGTCGGGGCAAGATGGTGGACTCCATGAGGGTGGACAAGATGGCTTGCAAGATGGCCGCTCCCACGGCGCGCATGCGGCGGTGGTGGAGTTGGAGGCGGGGTTCCCTCTGCAGACTTTGCTGAAATGTCCTTTCTTCCCGCATTTAAAACAGGTGGTGCCCTTCGCTGGGCACAGATGCCTGGAGTGTTTGTCCTGGCCGCAGAAGTAGCATTTCGGGCCCCGATGCATTGCGGCAGTAGTGGGGCTCCTGGGTGGAGGCTGGGGCTCCAATGGTGCTGGGCTGGCCTGAGACCTGGGAGGTGAAGATGGCTTCCAAGGTGGCGGCCCCCACGGCGCGCATGAGGCGGAGTGGGCCGCGTGGCCAGGGGAACAGGATTCAAAGTTCCGCTGGGCCATATCCAGCGATCGTGCTATATCTATAGCCTGTTTTAAGTCCAGTCCCTCCTTTTCAAACAGTTTCTGCCGAATATAATTTGAACTGAGGCCCGCAATAAGGGAGTCTTGAATCAGCTCCTCCGTGTACACGATGGCAGACATGGCCTTACAGTTACTGTCTCTGCCCAGTACTTTTAGGTTTAGTATAAAGTCCTCTAGTGACTCACCATGCCGCTGCGTGCGAGTAGTCAGAAGATGCCTGGCGTACACCACGTTTATTGGTCGCGCGTAGTGGGCCTTCAGGATAGTGCAGGCCTCCTCATAGCTGGTGGCATCTTGGATGAGGGGGGAGACCCGATGGCTCACCCAGTTTCGCAGGATTCCCAGTTTCATGTCTCCGGTAGCGGTTTTGGCTGCGGCTATGGCAGTGGATGAGTTTGCAATGAAAAATTCGAAGCATTAGAACCAGTGTCCGAACTGTGTGGCTGCGTCTGAGGCATGGGGGTCCAGATCCAAGCGCTCTGGTTTCAGGAGTCGATCCATCCTGGTGTTTTAGTGATTAAAATTGATGTGCCTTCAATAACTCAAAGACAAGGAATTTAAAGGATTCAACTAAGGCTTTTAATCACTAAGAACATAGCAGCATTACAGGTCTTCCCACATCGGGCGTCTGGTAGGAATGACTCATCCAGCTCCTGAGACCTTTATATGGCAAAAGACAGGGGCGTAGCCAATACAAAAAGGGGGCGGTTCACACAATACAAGTAGGTGAAACACACAGGTAAAACACATAGGCTGATGAAGGCATATATTTCATCACATTTACCCCTTCTACAGATTTAGTCTGTCCGGGGGAGTGATAGTCCTTCCTGAACATCGCAACAGTACCTCGGGTTCCGACCGGGAGTCCGTGGTGCCCTCCTGGGCATACCCATGTGCTGGGGTTGTTGCAGGTACTGCTGGGGGTGGTGAGGATACCTCTGGGGATGGTGGAGGTGCTTCTGGGGGTGGTGGTGATGGGTCGTCGTCGTCGCTTCCTGCCGAGGCGAGGTCCTTTCTGGACACGGTGTCTTCACGCCCGTCGGCATGCTTGACGTACGCGTACTGTGGGTTTGCGTGGAGTAGGTGTACTGCCTCGACGAGGGGATCCGTTTTGTGGCACCTCACATGTTTCCGTAACAGGGCTGTCCCTGGGGCGGAGAGCCACGAGGGTAGTGATACTCCTGAGGTTGATTTGCGGGGAAAAACAAACATCTTCTCGTGAGGAGTGGCGTTAGTAGCAGTACACAGTAGCGACCTTATCGAGTGGAGTACGTCTGGGAGGACCTCCTGCCAGCGGGAGGTGGGGAGGCCTTTAGACATTAGTGCTAAGGTGACTGCCTTCCACGCTGTCGTGTTCTCCCTCTCCACTTGCCCATTACCCCGGGGGTTATAACTAGTGGTCCGACTCGTGGCTATCCCCTTTGACAGCAGGTATTGGCGCAGTTCGTCGCTCATGAACGACGCCCCCCTGTCAGTGTGGATGTAGTTGGGCATGCCGAATGTGCAAAACAGGTTGCCGAGGCACTTGATGACCGTGGCACTGGTCATATCTGGGCAGGGGTAGGCGAATGGGAAGCGGGAGTACTCATCCACAATGTTGAGGAAGTACCCAATGCGGTCGGTGGAGGGGAGTGGTCCCTTCAAATCTAAGCTCAGGCGCTCGAATGGCCGTGTAGCTTTGATCAGGTGGGTTCGGTCGGGCCTGAAAAAACGGGGCTTGCATTCCGCACAAGTGCGGCAGTCCCTGGTCATAGACCGGACCTCCTCGATGGAATAGGGCAGGTTACGGGATTTTATAAAGTGGAATAGCCGGGGGACCCCCGGGTGGCAGAGGCCATTGTGGAGGCCCTGTAGCCTGTCCCCCTGGATGCTGGCACACATCCCTCGTGATAGGGTGTCGGGGGATTCGTTGTGGGCCCCCGGCCTATATATTATGTCGTACTCAAACGTGGAGAGTTCGATCCGCCACCTGAGAATTTTGTCGTTCTTGATCTTCCCCCTCTGTTTGTTGTTAAACTTGTAGGCTACCGAACGCTGGTTGGTAAGCAGGGTGAAGCGTTTGCCGGCTAGGTAGTGCCTCCAGTGCCGCACTGCCTCCACTATGGCCTGGACCTCCTTCTCTACCGAGGAGTGCCTGATCTCGGGCCCTTGGAGGGTTCTTGAGAAAAAGGCTACGGGCCGCCCATCCTGGTTGAGGGTGGCTGCTAAAGCGAAGTCGGGCGCATCGCTTTCGACCTGGAAAGGGATGTTTTCGTCCACTGCCCGCAGCACGGCCTTCTCAATGTCATGTTTAATGCTGTTGAAGGCGGCGTGGGCCTCGGCCGTGAGCGGGAAGGACGTTGATTTCAGGAGGGGACGGGCCTTGTCGGAATAATTGGGGACCCATTGGGCGTAATAGGAGAAGAACCCCAGGCATCTTTTCAGGGCCTTGGGGGTGTTTGGTAGAGGTAGCTCCCGTAGGGGGCGCAATCGGTCGGGGTCCGGACCGATTTCCCCGTTTTCCACCACGCAGCCCAGGATACAGAGGCGCGTGGTGCTAAAGACACACTTATCCTCGTTGTAGGTGAGATTGAGTCTGAGGGCGGTTTTCAGAAATCTCGCGAGGTTCGAGTCGTGGTCTTGCTCGTCATGGCCGCAGATGGTGACGTTGTCTAGGTATGGGTAGGTGGCTGTTAACTGGTTCTCATCGACCATGCGGTCCATCTCCCGCTGGAAGACCGAGACCCCGTTCGTTACCCCAAAGGGGACTCTGAGGAAGTGATAGAGACGTCCGTTTGCCTCGAAGGCGGTGTATGGACGGTCCTCCGGCCTAATGGGGAGCTGGTGGTATGCCGATTTTAGGTCGATGGTGGAAAACACCCGGTATTGCGCGATTTGGTTAACCATATCTGCTATGCGGGGCAGAGGGTAGGCGTCTAGCTGGGTGTATAGATTAACCGTCTGGCTATAATCTATCACCATCTGCTTCTTTTCGCTTCCGTTAACTACTACTACCTGGGCGCGCCACGGGCTGGTACTGCATTCGATGATACCTTCCCGCTTGAGTCTTTCTACTTCCGACGCAATGAACCGTCTGTCCTCCCAGCTGTACCGCCTACTCTTGGTCGCTATGGGTCGACAGTTGGGTGCGAGGTTGGCGAACAGAGAGGGCGGCTTGACCTTCAGGGTAGCCAGACCGCACACTGTGAGGGGCGGCTGGGACCCACCGTAGGTAAGCGTGATACTTTGGTGGTGGCACTGGAAGTCCAGACCCAAGATCACGCTCACACAGAGATCTGGCATTATCAATAGTTTAAAATCTCTGTAATCATTGCCTTTTACTGACAACATAACCGCGCAGAAACCTATAATTTTTGAGGTATGAGTCTTATCGGCCATGGAGATTTTGCCCTGTGTGGGGACTATCGTTAGTGAAAGTCGTTTTACCAGGCTAGGATGAATAAAGCTTTCGGTGCTCCTGCAGTCAATCAAGCATTTAACCTTGTTCCCGTTTACCTCTATGTCCATCATCGATTTAGACAACGGATGCGGCCTGGACTGATCCACTGTGATCGAGGCCACCAGTGGGTCCTGGAGGTCTTTGTAGCCGGGGCAAGATGGTGGACTCCATGAGGGTGGACAAGATGGCTTGCAAGATGGCCGCTCCCACGGCGTGCATGCGGCGGTGGTGGAGTTGGAGACGGGGTTCCCTCTGCAGACTTTGCTGAAATGTCCTTTCTTCCCGCATTTAAAACAGGTGGTGCCCTTCGCTGGGCACAGATGCCTGGAGTGTTTGTCCTGGCCGCAGAAGTAGCATTTCGGGCCCCGATGCATTGCGGCAGTAGTGCGGCTCCTGGGTGGAGGCTGGGGCTCCGATGGTGCTGGGCTGGCCTGATACCTGGGAGGTGAAGATGGCTTCCAAGATGGCGGCCCCCACGGCGCGCACGAGGCGGAGTGGGCCGCGTGGCCAGGGGAACAGGATTCAGAGTTCCTCTGGGCCATATCCAGCGATCGTGCTATATCTATAGCCTGTTTTAAGCCCAGTCCCTCCTTTTCAAACAGTTTCTGCCGAATATAATTTGAACTGAGGCCCACAATAAGGGAGTCTCGAATCAGCTCCTCCGTGTACACGATGGCAGACACGGCCTTACAGTTACAGTCTCTGCCCAGTACTTTTAGGTTTAGTATAAAGTCCTCTCGTGACTCACCATGCCGCTGCGTGCGAGTAGTCAGAAGATGCCTGGCGTACACCACGTTAATTGGCCGCGCGTAGTGGGCCTTCAGGATGGTGCAGGCCTCCTCGTAGCTGGTGACATCTTGGATGAGGGGGGAGACCCGATGGCTCACCCAGTTTCTCAGGATTCCCAGTTTCATGTCTCCGGTAGCAGTTTCGGCTGCGGCTATGGCAGTGGATGAGTTTGCAATGAAAAATTCGAAGCATTGGAACCAGTGTCCGAACTGTATAGCTGCGTCTGAGGCATGAGGGTCCAGATCCAAGCGCTCTGGTTTCAGGAGTCGATCCACCCTGGTGTTTTAGTGATTAAAATTGATGTGCCTTCAATAACTCAAAGACAAGGAATTTAAAGGATTCAACTAAGGCTTTTAATCACTAAGAACATAGCAGCATTACAGGTCTTCCCACATCGGGCGTCTGGTAGGAATGACTCATCCAGCTCCTGAGACCTTTATATGGCAAAAGACAGGGGCGTAGCCAATACACACAATAGGAACAAAAGGGGGCGGTTCACACAATACAAGTAGGTGAAACACACAGGTAAATGCATATATTTCATCAGATTCAGGAAAGGGAGGGTGTGACTGTTGGAGAGCCAGGGAGTGGGGATTTAGGAAAGGTTCAGAAGGTGGTCCCGCAGACACTGTTCCTGTCCAACAGGTACGATGTACTCGCTACCTGTGAGGACAAGGCCAAAGACTGTGGGGAGGACAACCACAATGCAGACCAAGGCACCGTGGCACGGAAGGCTGTCCAAGGAGGGATAGAGCAAAATAGATGTGTGGTAGTGATAGGGGACTCTATCATTAGGGGACAGATAGCGTCCTCTGCAGCCACAGATGATAATCCTGAAGGGTGTGTTGCCTACCCGTTGCCAGGGTAAGGTTATCACGAGGTGGCTGGAGAGGAATTTGGAAAGGGAGGGGTTAAATACAGTTGTCTTGGTCTATGTTGGAACAAACGGCATAGGTAGGAACAGGGAGGAGTTCCTGCTGAGCGAGTTTCAGGAGTTAGGAGCGAAATTAAGAAGGACCTCGATGGTAATAATCTCTGAAACGAAGTGCTTCAGCCCATGGGACCCGAGCAGAGGCAGAATGTGCAGTGATTACTTGCCTAACACCCACACCTTGTACCCTTTCCTCACCACTGTCCTGTGGAATATCAAATGTTTCCGTTGTCTCCTCCAAATTAATGACCCCCAAGGTGCCAGTACGTGGATGCTTTGTACAAGAGGTGACACGCTAGATTTTGCTGCACCCCACTGCTTGCTGTGCTTTCACTCATGAGAGAAGCAGAACATGCATTGAGGAACACAGGAGGAGCATTTAGAAGAAGGCTTCAGCCCCTTGAGCCATTCAATTAGGTCATAGAGTCATAGAGTCATAGAGTTTTTCAGCACAGAAAGAGGCCCTTCGGCCCATCGTGTCTGCGCCGCCCATCCCTCCCTGTCCAGTCTAATCCCATTTTCCAGCATTTGGTCCATAGCCTTGTATGCAATGGCATTTCAAGTGCTCATCCAAATGCTTCTTGAATGTTGTGAGGGTTCCTGCCTCTACCACCCTTTCAGGCAGTGAGTTCCAGCTTCCAACCACCCTCTGGGTGAAAAAGTTCCTCCTCAAATCCCCCCTAAATCTCCTGCCCCTTACCCTGAATCGGTGCCCCCTTGTTATTGACCCCCCTACTAAGGGGAAAAGTTCCTCTTTATCTACCCTATCTATGCCCCTCATCATTTTGTACACCTCAATCAGGTCCCCCCTCAGCCTTCTTTGCTCCAAGGAAAACAACCCCAGCCTGTCCAGTCTCTCTTCATAGCTGAGGCGCTCCATCCCAGGTAACATCCTGGTGAATCTTCTCTGCACCCTCTCCAAAGCAATCACATCCTTCCTATAGTGAGGCGACCAGAACTGCACACAGTACTCCAGCTGTGGCCTCACCAGCGTTTTGTACAGCTCCATCATAACCTCCCTGCTCTTATATTCTATGCCTCTGCTAATGAAGGCAAGTATCCCATAAGCCTTTTTAACCACCTTATCTACCTGTTCCGCTGCCTTCAGGGAATTATGTACATGTACACCAAGGTCCCTCTGACCCTCTGTACTTCCTAGGGTCCTACCACTCATTGTGTATTCCCTTGCCTTATTTGTCCGTCCAAAATGCATCACCTCGCACTTTTCCGGGTTAAATTCCATTTGCCACTTTTCCGCCCATCTGACCAACCCGTTAATATTGTCCTGCAGCCTGAGGCTTTCCTCCTCGCAATTTACCACCCCACCAATTTTCGTGTCATCCGCGAACTTACTGATCATACCCTTTACATTCTCGTCCAAATCATTAATGTAGATCACAAACAGCAAGGGACCCAGCACCGATCCCTGAGGTACCCCACTGGACACAGGCTTCCAGTCACAAAAGCAACCTTTGACCATCACCCTCTGCCTCCTGCCACTCAGCCAGTTTATGATCCAACGCGCCAAGGCCCCCTGGATCCCATGGGCTCTTACCTTCTTGACCAGTTCCTATGCGGGACCTTGTCAAAAGCTTTACTGAAGTCCATGTAAACCACATCCACAGCAATTCCCTCATCCACACACCTAGTCACCCCCTCGAAAAATTCAATCGGATTGGTCAGACATGATTTACCCTTGACAAAGCCATGCTGACTATCCCCGATTAATCCTTGCCTCTCCAAGTGGAGACTAATTTTGTCCCTCAGAATTTTTTCCAATAATTTCCCTACCACAGATGTTAGGCTCACTGGCCTGTAATTCCCTGGTTTATCCCTGCTACCCTTCTTGAATAATGGTACTACATTAGCTGTTCTCCAGTCCTCTGGTACATCCCCTGTGGCCAGAGAGGTTCTGAAAATTTGTGTCAGAGCCCCTGCAATCTCCTCCTTTGCCTCACACAACAGCCTGGGATACATCTCGTCCGGGCCTGGGGATTTATCCACTTTTTGGCCTGCTAAAACCGCTAGTACCTCCTCCCTCTCGATGCTAATATGTTCAAGTATGTCACAGTCCCCTTGCCCGACTTCTATATCTACATCGTCTTTCTCCATAGTGAACACTGAGGCAAAAAATTCATTTAAAACCCCACCTACTTCATCTGGCTCTACACACAGCTTGCCACTTTGGTCCCTAATGGGTCCTACCCTTTCCCTGGTTATCCTCTTGCCCTTAATATACTTATAAAACATCTTAGGATTTTCCTTTATTTTGCTCGCCAGTGTTATTTCATGGCCCCTCCTCGCCCTCCTAATTTCCTTTTTAAGTATGCCCCTGCACCTCCTATACTCCTCTAGGGCTTCCACCGTCTTTTGTCTTTTGTAACTGCCAAAAGCCCCCCTTTTTTTCCTAATGCATTTTTGTATATCCTTTGTCATCCAAGGTTCCCTTTGCTTGTTGGTCCCACCCTTGACCTTTACAGGAACATGTTGGTGTTGTACTCTCTCTATTTCCCTTCTGAAAGCCTCCCACTGTTTTGATGTGGATTTTCCTATAAGTAGCTGCTCCCAGTCCACTTTTGCCAGATCCTGTCTTATCTTATTAAAATCGGCCTTCCCCCAATTTAGAACCCTGATTTCCGGGCCGTCTTTGTCTTTTTCCATGACCACCTTAAATCTCACCGAATTGTGGTCACTATCACCAAAATGCTCTCCTACAGACACTTCCACCACCTGCCCGGCTACATTCCCTAGAATTAGGTCCAGTACCGCCCCCTCTCTTGTAGGACTTTCTACATGTTGGCTCAAAAAGCTTTCCTGGATGCACTTTAAGAATTTTGCTCCCTCCAAGCCTTTCACCCTCTGACTATCCCAATTTTTATTGGGGAAGTTGAAATCCCCCACTATTACTACCCTATTATTTTCACACTTTTCTGATATCTGCCTGCATATCTGTTCCTCTATCTCCCCCTGACTGTTTGGGGGCCTATAGTACACTCCCAGCAAGGTGCTTGACCCCTTTTTGTTTTTAAGTTCTCCCCATATGGCCTCATTAGAGGAACCCGCTAGTATCATTCTGGTGAATCTGCGCTGCTCCCCCTCAAGACCATTACATCCTTCCTGAGGTGCGGGGCCCAGAATTTTGTGCTTTGCCAATTCACTGTTGCGCTTGAAAGTATGCTGTATATAGTGACAGCAGTATTAGTCCCCAACACCACCAACTCATTGGCTGACACAGTGGTGTCAATAGATACTCCAGGGTTCAAAGTAATGATATAGAAAGCTGATGTTCTCAGTGTGAGAGCATTGATCCATTTGCATTAGGAGAAGGTCCTGTGAATTTGGAAGATATCAGCCGGGCTGCACTGTCCTTGTCATTACCGGCCCCGTCCCTTTGGCTCAGCCCTTCGGGGGTGGAATTTATCTTCAGTTGGGGCATAAAACAGGTGGGAGCGGGTTGGCCAGACAGTACACACCCCACCTGATTTTCATTTGGGCTATCTGCATTTGCCCGATTTGCACACCCCACAGAATTTCACCCTCTCTAATCCCGGGATAGTTGACCCTGTTGAGATATCGCGGCAAACGTGGGAGTCGAGACCAGAGCTATTGAAAACACAACTGCTTTATTCCAACCACATGACAAACAGGAACTAGAAAAGCCCGCGCATCCACTTAAATACTTCCCAGACAGGAAGTGCTCCCGGCAGCCTGTCCCTGCGGGAAACAAGTTGCTGGAGGAAAGGGCCCCCGGCTGGGGGCTTCTGCTTAGACTGTCTGTGCCGCCGTGAGCGGATTATGTCCAGTGGTGGCGTGTCGCCACAGAGCTCCCCCCAGAATCTGCTTAGGAGGAGTGGATGAGTCGTGACGGTGGTCTAATGGTTCTGCCGCAGCGGCTCTGAGTGGTCGCCGGTCTGGTTGGTTGGGTCAGGTGGTTCGCCGCCGGCTGTGCTGGCTTGCCGGGGGGACGGCCTCTAGTTGGAGGCTGGGCCACGGGAACCTGTTCCCCTGGTTCTGTGTGTGCTGGTTTGAGCCGGTCGATGGAGATTGTCTCGACCCTGTCGCCGAGTCGCAGCTTGAAGACCTTGTCCCCGGTTTGTAGTACCTCGTACGGACCGTCGTACGGGGGTCGCAGGGGCCCACGGTGCGCGTCGTGTCGCACGAAGACGAAGCGCGCCTGCTGTAAATTTGGCGGGACGTGAGGTGCGAGTTCGCCGTGTCGGTTGACCGGAAGTGGGGCGAACTGCTGAGTGGAAGAGAAAGAGTCGAGCCGCTGCCGTTCGGCCGACCAAGGCTTGGTAGGCTCCGGAAGGAATTCGCCTGGGACGCGCAGCGGTTGTCCATAGACTAACTCCGCTGCCGAGGACTGGAGGTCTTCCTTGACCGTGGTGCGTAGGCCGAGTAGCACCCACGGTAGGCGGTCAGTCCAGGTACTGTCCTGCAGGCCGGCGCGGAGTGAGGCCTTGTGTGACCTGTGGAAGCGTTCACAAAGTCCGTTGGCCTGCAGGTGGTACGCCGTGGTGCGGTGGAGCGTCACCCTGAGGTTGCGTGCTGTGGCCGTCCAGAGTTCGGAGGTGAACTGGGCGCCTCTGTCGGAGGTTATGTCGGCCGGTACGCCGAACCTCGCAACCCAGGTGTTAACGAACGCCCTGGCGATGTCGGCTGTGGTGGTGGAGGTCAGCGGCACTGCCTCAGGCCAGCGTGTGTAGCGGTCGACCATCGTGAGGAGATAAGTTTGGCCTTGCGATGGCGGCAGGGGACCGACGATGTCGACGTGTACGTGGTCGAAGCGGCGGCTGGGTACCTCGAAGTCTCCCAGGGGTGCTTTGGTGTGCAGCTGTACCTTAGCCCGTTGGCAGGCGAGGCAGGAGGTGGCCCAAGTCCGAACATCTCTGCTGAGGCCGCGCCAGACGAAGCGCTTGGAGAGGAGTTTGACGGATGCGCGGGAACCCGGGTGAGAGAGCCCGTGGAGCGCGTCGAAGGCGCGGCAGCGCCGGGTCTCAGGGACGACCGGCCTTGGTTGGCCGAGTGAGACGTCGCACGTGACTGCCGTGGCTTCGGGCCCGTGCGCGACCTTGGCTAGGCGTAGCCCTGGCAGGCTGGTAGCCACCGAGAGGAGGCCTGGGTCCGTGAGCTGGGCCGCTGCTAGTTGTGCGTAGTCGACCGCGAGGTGATTCGCACAGACGGCGGGACGGGAAAGGCAGTCGGCGACCACGTTGTCTCTACCGGAGACGTGCTGAATGTCCGTAGTAAACTCGGAGACGGCCGCGAGCTGGCGTTGCTGCCTAGCGGGCCAGGGTTCGGTGTGCTTGGCCATCGCGTATGTGAGTGGCTTGTGGTCCACATACGCGGTGAAGGGGCGGCCTTCCAGGAGGAACCTGAAATGGCGGACCGACAGGGGGAGTGCGAGAAACTCGCGGTCGAAAGTGGAGTATTTGACCTCCGGGGGGCGCAGTTGGCGGCTGTAGAAGGCAAGTGGCTGCCACGCGCCATTGACCCACTGCTCGAACACGGCCCCGACCGCGTGGTCGGAGGCGTCGGTGGTGAGCGCGACCCGGGCATCGGCCCTCGGGTGCGCGAGCAGAGTGGCGTCGGCGAGCGCGTTTTTGGTGGCGTCGAAGGCGGCTGCCGTGTCAGTGGTCCAGGCTACGTCCATCTTGCCGGATTTTCCTCGGAGGGAGTCGTATAGGGGCTTCATGAGGGCTGCGGCTCTGGGGATGAACCTGTTGTAGAAGTTCACCATTCCGAGGAACTCCTGGAGGCCCTTGATGGTTGTGGGGCGGGGGAATTGCTGGACGGCCTGCACCTTGTTGGGCAGGGGGACGGCCCCAGCAGGGGTGATGTGGTGACCGAGAAAATCGATCTCGGTTAGGCCGAATTGGCACTTCGCCGGGCTGAGGATGAGCCCGTGTTGGGCTAGGCGCCCGAACAGGATGCAAAGGTGTTCGAGGTGTTCCTGTTTGGAGGAGCTGGCCACGAGAATGTCGTCTAGATAGACGAATAGGAAGTTCAGGTCCCGGAGGACTGAGTCCATAAGGCGCTGGAAAGCCTGTGCTGCATTCTTGAGGCCGAAGGGCATCCTCAGGAACTCGAACAGGCCGAATGGGGTGAGGACGGCCGTTCTGGGGATGTCCGCGGGGTGTACGGGGACTTGGTGGAAACCGCGCACCAGGTCGACTTTGGAAAAGACGGTTCGTCCGGCCAGTCGGGCCGAGAAGTCCTGGATGTGTGGCACTGGGTATCGATCAGGGGTGGTGGCGTCGTTGAGGCGGCGGTAGTCCCCGCAAGGGCGCCAGCCTCCGCCGGGCTTGAGGGCGATGTGGAGGGGCGAGGCCCAAGGGCTGCTGGAGCGGCGGATGATGCCGAGTTGTTCCATGTTGGTAAACTCGGCCCGTGCGATTTCCAGCTTGGCCGGGTTGAGTGTGCGGGCGTGGGCAGAAACTGGGGGGCCGGTGGTGGGGATATAGTGTTCCACACCGTGCTTGGCAGCTTTGGCCGAAAAGGTCGGGTTAGTGAGGGCGGGAAACTCAGCTAGAAGTGCCGAGTAGTCGTCCGTGGCTCTGGCGATGCAGTAGGTTGTCAGGCCGGCCGAACGGGCCGGGGTAAAGGCGCCGGGGATGGGGGCCATAGTGTTGATGTCGACGAGGCGGTGCCTCGGAATGTCGACAAGGAGGCCGTGGGCGCGTAGGAAGTCGGCGCCGATGAG
Source organism: Somniosus microcephalus (assembly GCF_052327205.1). NCBI lineage: Eukaryota > Metazoa > Chordata > Chondrichthyes > Squaliformes > Somniosidae > Somniosus > Somniosus microcephalus. The sequence continues at coordinate 152,533,060 of NC_140992.1, read as the reverse complement.
TGGGCAGAGGACCTTGGCTGTGAGGAACTCCCAGCGGTAGCAGCGGCCCGCGAGGTCGAGCGTGACCATGCGGGTGCCATATGTGCGGATTTCAGAGCTGTTGGCTGCAGCCAGTGTGATACCCCGTGTGCTGCGTTGGATCTCGAGGGCGGAGGCGGGGGTGATGCTGTGCTGGGCCCCTGTGTCGCACAGAAATCGGCGGTTGGTTCTGTCGTCAGTGACGTACAGTAGGGGCTCCTTCTGCCCCGCGGCCATTGCGGGGGCCGGTGCGGGGGGGGGTTTGAAGGAACACGGTGGCGTGCAGCGTTGAGCCCTAGCGCCAAAACGGGTGTGGTAGTAGCAGTGACCCGGAGTGGTAGGGCGGTCGGGCCTAGCGGCCCGGGAAGACCGCGTGGTCGTTGCCGTGAGGTCGGGCGCGACGTCGCGAGCGGCCTGTGCAGAGAGCAGCCGGTCGGCCTTTTCGGCTATATCATTCAGGTCCGTGGAGTCAGGCTCCACAATGAGCGGGCGGATGCTGGCGGGGAGCTGCCGAATGAAAAGCGTGCGAAAAAGGGCGCCGGGATTTTTGTCGTCTGAGAGGGACAGCATGTGGGAAAGCAGGTCTGATGGTGAAGCGTCACCAAGGCCGGGGAGGTCCAGGAGTTGGCAGTGGCGCTGGTAAGAGGACGTTTGAAATTTTTTAAGTAGCGCAGCCTTCAGATGTTCGTACTTGCCCTCTGTTGGTGGATTCTGCAGCGCTGCCCAAACCTTGGGGACTGTAGCGTAGGTGAGCGAGGCGACGAGGTAGTCGTACTTCGTGGTGTCGACTGTAATGCCTTTCAGCCGGAATCTGGACTCAGCTTTAACGAACCAGGCTTCGGCGAGGTTCTCCCAAAAGTCTGGTAATTTAACCGTGACTGCGTTTGTATCCGCCATGCTAGCTTAGGATTCGTCCTGAGCGTCGGGGTCACCAGTGTTGAGATACCGCGGCAAACGTGGGAGTCGAGACCAGAGCTATTGAAAACACAACTGCTTTATTCCAACCACATGACAAAGAGGAACTAGAAAAGCCCGCGCATCCACTTAAATACATCCCAGACAGGAAGTGCTCCCGGCAGCCTGTCCCTGCGGGAAACAAGTTGCTGGAGGAAAGGGCCCCCAGCTGGGGGCTTCTGCTTAGACTGTCTGTGCCGCCGTGAGCGGATTATGTCCAGTGGTGGCGTGTCGCCACAACCCTGTATTATCATGGTGCGCCTGATGCAAATGTTAGGAGCCCATTTTAAAAGAAGGAACACCACATTCATTTTAATATCTTAACAGAGTTGCATCTGTGTCAGCAGAGTGCTGAGTAAAACTTCCCTCAACAATCTGAGGTATCAGGCCCAAAATTATTAACACCGTGCATAGTAAAGGTAGCCACATTCATTTCTGCATTAGCTTGGAGCTTGTCCTCAAGTGGTGGTGCCTCTTCCTCATACCCCTTTGCGATTTGATGTACTCAGTAATATATTTGCCGGCAGCCTGGGCACAGATTAAATATCACACGCAGCCACTGGCTGATTTCTGAATTCCTCAGTGCACAGTATGCTGAGAAGGAATGGTGATTAAGCAAAAGAAAGAAAGAACTTGCATTTCTGTCGCACAGTTCACCACCTCAGGACATCCCAAACTGCTTCACAGCCAATGAATAATTTCTGAAGCACAGTCACTGTAACGTAAGGAATTACAGCAACCAATTTCACACAACAGGATCCCACAAACAGCATCAATCTGTTCTTTAGTGATGTTGTTTGAGGGATAAACATTGTCCAGGGCACAGGGGCAAACTCACCTGCTCTTCTGCAAGACCATGCCACTAGATCTTTTACATCCAGCTGAGAGGGCAGAAGGGGTCTCGGTTTAACGTCTCATCCAAAACACAACTCATTAACGGTTTCCAAAGTGTGAAAATGACTATTAGTATAATTATGTACTGATTGCCTGGTTTCTGCCAGGTGAGGTTAATGCATTTGTAAATCACAAATTTGACCGTTCGGTCTGAATGACGGGTTATACTCGAACAGAAATAGCGGGAGGGGGGGTGGGAACATTAATAATTATTTTAAAAGTGTGAAGATATGAGTCTTGGCATTCTGTGTGGTTAAAAGCATTTGACTTCTATCTGGGGGTCAGACAGACAAAAGAGACACAAAGATAATTTTTATTTAACTTCAACTGATGGCAGAGAGAAGCAGATAATTCTGTTGCTGGGGGGGCCTCACTAAATATAGATACCGCATTTCCTTGGATCAGTCTCAAAGAATATGACCAGGATGTGTTATTTCTCCCCTAACTTGCAGTGAAATAAATCCCAGTATTACTGCAGTTCAAACCATGCAATTCAATTATGAGCTCAGAGTTAACAGGATGGCTGCCTCCAGCAAAAGCTGTCAGGGTGGAATAAAGTCACGATGGATGCCAATATTAGAGAGAATACAAGACAAGCATCTTCTAAGGCAGTAACAAATTTGGAGGTCGGGTAAAATTGTTAAAAGGGTTGAGATCTGCACACATCACAGAGGAATACCCAATTGGGAAAACAGCCTTGTAATAAAGCTTCTGGTCCCCTCTCAACAACCTCGATGTATTCCTCACTGGTGCGCTACATATTATCCAACATACATTGTTTTAAATTACTGCATGCATCTGTATAGTGAGCTGTCATTAAAAAGAATTGTCTTAGTCAGCTGCTCAACAACAACAGCGACACTAAGGGCTAGAAATTGCGTCGCGTCCCATTTGGGGCGATAACTTTTGCAGGAGCACAAAGGTATCGCCGGGCGCTACACAATTGATTCCGATGGGAGCTTCCGGTTTAGCGCTCCAGGAGGGAAGTGGAGCGCTAAATCAATCACTACCACTTCCCATGGAGCACTAAATGGAGGGAGAGAGGCGGTAGCGACAGAGCGCTGAGCAATGTCCCGTACAACGCTGCCGGATTTACAGGCTCCTACCCTCCCTTAAAGGGAAGGGCCAGTGCTGAGGTAATTTCAAGGTAAGGCTGAGAATGGTCTGCGACGGCACCTGCAATCCGCGAAGAGCAGCCCGAAGGACTCTGAGAGGGCAGAACTGATCAATCGCGGGCTGGAAAAAAATCAAAAAGCAGCACACTGGGGTGATAATAAAACTTTGGCTGACCTGACCAGCAGTCTGTTTTAATTAGCGCTCCCCAAGCAGCCGGCCAAAGTGACCACGCCTCCTGCAGCTGCCATAAATGATGCCCGGCGATGCTGCAGGGGGCGGGAGTGAATTTCACATCCGGGGCAATAACGGGGCGCTGCGCACCAGATGACATCACAATCTCCAGGGCACAGGAGATCGAGGCGGTAAGTTTTAGCGCCAGCGCTAACCCACCATGCAAGTTCGCGGTAAGCCGTTAGCACCCTGTTATCGCCCACCAGAGGCACTAACTGGAGGCATAAAGGAGGCCAATTTCTAGCCCCTTGTATTTATGAAGTAGTAAAATGACCCAAGGAGCTTCACAGGAGCATTATCAGACAAAATTTGACACCGAGCCACATAAGGAGATATTAGGACAGGTAACCATAAGCTTGGTCAAAGAGGTAGGTTTTAAGGAGCATCTGAGAGGCAGCAAGAGAGGTAGATAGGCAGAGAGGTTTAGGGAGGGAACTCCAGAGCTTAGGGCCTAAGCAGCTGAAAGCACGACCACCAATATTGGGGCAATTAAAATTGGGGATGCGCAAGAGGCCAGAATTGGAGGGGCACAGAGATCTCAGCGGGTTTTAGGCCTCGAGGACGTAACAGACCTAGGGAGGAATGAGGCCATGGCAGGATTTGAAAACAAGGATTAGAATTTAGAAATCGAGGCGTTGTTTAACCGGGAGCCAATGTAGGTCAGCGAGCACCGGGGTGATGGGTGTACATGACTTGGTGCGAGTTAGGACACAGGCAGCAGAGTTTTGGATGAGCTCGTTTCTGATGCCAGTCATGATGATATAGTTATACCCCCTGTTACAAGGGCCTTGTTTATATTCCATTTTCCTGTTCTGATGAAGGGTCTACACCCTAAACATTAACCTGTCTTTTCTCTTTTCAGTGCTGATGGAGTTGCTGTGTATTGCCAGCATTTATTGTAAAATTTGTGTGTTGTGTGGGCTTGAAATGGAGTCTAATTCCTTCCTTAGAACATTGTAATGCCATCAGACCTAGGCATCGTGTTCAATGAGAAATGTCTGTTTTAAATAAGATTTAATACATCTCCCGCTACAGTCCATTGTCTGTGTCCCTGGAACCTCTCCACATTGCTTTCCCATGTCAATCCCTAATTGTGATGGCTGACTGTAATTGCCTTCTATCAGGTTTTGATAACTACTATATTCAGAAGTTGCGAACACCAGCAGATGATGCTTGTTCCCTGTGGGTTTTTGCGATGTGTGTTCTCTGCGGGGTATTGTTCCCTGTGGGTTGTTGCGATGTGTGTGCTCTGGGGGTTATTGTTCCCTGTGGGTTGTTGCGATGTGTGTTCTCTAGGGGGTATTGTTCCCTGTGGGTTGTTGTGGTGTGTGTTCTCTGGGGGGTACTTTTCCCTGTGGGCTTTTGCGATGTGTGTTCTCTGGGGGGTATTGTTCCCTGTGGGTTGTTGCGATGTGTGTTCTCTGGGAGGTATTGTTCCCTGTGGGTTGTTGCGATGTGTGTTCTCTGGGGGGTATTGTTCCCTGTGGGTTTTTGCAATGTGTGTTCTCTGGGGTGTACTTTAACCTGCAGGAGTGCATAGGTTTAGGTGTAGGACGGGGGTTATAGCCAGGGAATATGTGATCGCATCTGGAAGCCGACTGCAACCCGCTGACTTCCAGGTTTAACTCTGGCGTGTTTCGATACATAGATGATAGGAGCAGGAGTAGGCCAGTCGGCCCCTTGAGCCTGCTCCGCCATTCAATGAGATCAAGGTTGATCATCCAAATTCAGTACCCTGTCCCTGCCTTCTCCCCATATCCCTTGATCCCTTTAGCCTTAAGAAATATATCTAACTCCTTCTTGAATATATTTAATGAATTGGCCTCCACTGCCTTCTGTGGTAGAAAAGTCCACAGGTTCACCACTCCCTGGGTGAAGAAATTCCTCCTCATCTCTGTACTAAATGGCTTGCCCCTTATCCTTAGATTGTGACCCATGGTTCTGGACTCCCTGGCCATTGGGAACATCCTTCCTGCATCCAGTCTGTCCAGTCGTGTTAGAATTTTATAAGTTTCAATGAGATCCCCTCTCATTCTTTTAAACTCCAGCAAGTACAAGCCCAATTGACACAATCTCTCCTCATACATCATTCCTGCCATCCCAGGCATCTGTCTGGTAAATCTTCGCTGCACTCCCTCCAAGGCAAGAACATCCTTCCTCAGATAAGACGACCAAGACTGCACACAATACTTATGGTGTGGTCTCACCAAGGCCCTGTAGATCTGCAGCAAGACATCCTTGTTCTTGAACTCGAACCCGCTCGCTACAAAGGCCAACATACCATTGCCTTCTTAACCACCTGCTGCACCTGCATGCTTACGTTCAGCGACTGGTGCACAAGGACACCCAGGTCCCGTTGCACTTCCCCTTCTCCCAATCTATTGCTATTCAGATAATAATCTGTCTTCCTGTTTTTGCCACCAAAGTGGATAACCTTGCATTTATCCCCATTATACTGCATCTGCCATGCTTCTGCCCAATCACCCAACCTCTCCAAATCATACTGGAGTTTGTCGGTATCCTTCTCACAGTATACACGCCCACCCAGCTTTGTGTTGTCTGCAAACTTGGAGATGTTACATCTAGTTCCCTTGTCTAGATCATTTATATATATTGTGAATAGCTGGGGTCCTAGGACCGATCCCTGTGGTACCCCATTAGTCACTGCCTGCCACTCGGAAAAAGAGCCGTTTATTCTAACACTTTGCTTCCTGTCTGCTAACCAGTTCTTTATCCAAGTCAGTACCTTGCCCCCAATCCCATGTGCCTTAAGTTTACACGCTAATCTCTTATGCGGGACCTTATTGAAAGCCTTCTGAAAGTCCAAATACACCACATCCACTGGTTCTCCATTATCTATTCTGCCAGTTACTTCCTCAAAAAATTCCAGTAGATTAGTCATGCACAATTTACCTTTTGTAATTGCATGTTGACTTTGTCCGATCCTGTCACTGTTTTCCAAGTGCTCTGCCATTACATCTTTTATAATGGACTCTAGCATTTTCCCCAATACCGATGTCAGGCTTACCAGTTTGTAATTCCCTGTTTTCTCTCGACCACCTTTTTTGAATAGTGGGGTAACATTAGCTACCCTCCAATCCATGGGAAATGTTCCAGAGTCTATCGAATTCTGGAAGATGATCAGCAATGCATCTACTATTTCTAGGGCCACTTCCTTAATTACCGTAGGATGTAGATTATCAGGCTCTGGGGATTTATCGGCCTTCAATCCCGTCAATTTCCCTAACACCATTTCCCTACAGATTCTGATTTCTTTCAGTTCCTCCCTCTCATTAGACCCTATGGGCTAGATTTTCAGTTGCTTGCGCCAGCAGTTAGCGCCTTAAGAGAAGTGATTTTCGGGCGCTATGCGTGTAGCGCCTGGGCGCAGCGCAGTTTGCGCCCCGCCCCAAATTAAGTTGCCCGTTAGCGCCGGCGCAAAGTTTAGCGGCCGCCCGGATGCGCGCGCAGAAAATGACGTCACATCCTCGTGCAACGCCCTTTGGCCGCCCCGAATCCAAACTTCAGTCGGACCGCCCCATTGTGCGGCTGGCGTCCAGAGCGTTTGTAAAATGGAACGCAACACACCCTGGGGAGCGCAAATTAAAGGGCACTCGTACAAAAGGCACTCTGCATGTGTTGTGTGGAAGTAAGCAGAGTGTTGTTGTGAACGGTCCATTTATGTTTCCGGGCACCAATTCCTCCTCCTCCTCCTCCTCCTCCTCCTCCTCCTCCCGTTTCCCCCCAGACTTTGCATTTGAAAAAAATACATGCACCCTTCCCCTTTAAGAGCTCACTGGCACCAGAGTGTCTGCCGTGCGCTGCGCCCAAGCTCGGGTGTTGCGCTCTCCACCGCCGGCTTAGCGCCTAAAGATACTAGTGGAACGCCTCTTTTAGCGCTCCACCAACCTCTTAGGGCGAAGCCACTGAATTTCCGGCAACGGGGCGCTACTTTGGGGCGGGCGATAACTTCGGGCGGGCGCTAAGCTTAGCGCCCCAAAACTGTCTATACTGAAAATCTAGCCCTATGTTCCCCGACATCTCTGGGTGGTTATTTGTGTCCTCCTTTGTGAAGACGGAACCAAAGTATGTATTTAATTGGTGTGCCCTTTCTTTGTTCCTCATTATAAATTCCCCTGATTCTGACTGCAAGGGACCTACGCGTGACTTCACCAATCTTTTTCTCTTCACATATCTATAAAAGCTTTTACAGTCAGTTTTTATGTTCCCAGCAAGCTTACTCTCATACTCTATTTTCCCCCTCTTAATTAACCCCTTTGTCCTCCTTTGCTGAATCCTAAACTGCTCCCAAACCTCAGGTTTACTGCTTTTTCTGGCCAATTTATATGTCTTCTCCTTGGGTCTTATGCTATCCCTAATTTCCCTTGTTAGCCACGGTTGAGTCACCTTTTTTGTTTTAATTTTATGCCAAAAAGGGATGAACAAATTCTGTAGTTCATCCATGCTATCTTTGAATGTTTGCCATTGCCTATGCACCGACAACCCTTTGAGTAACTTTCCCCAATCAATTCTACCGAACTCACGCCTCATACCATCGTAGTTTCCTTTATTTAAATTCAGGACCCTAGTCTCTGAGTCAACTACTTCACTCTCCATCTTAATGAAGAATTCTATCATATTATGTTCGCTCCGACCCAAGGGGCCTCGCAAAACAGTGTGCGTAAACCCTCCGGAGTGATGGGTTATTGTTTCCAATATTCAAGTGAAGCAATTTGAACAAGATTTTCACTGGGATTTAAATTCTGAAACACGCCATTTGAAATGAGGACGAGAAGAGGGTGGCAATTCATGGGGCTCATTAAAAATCAAGCAAATACATCACAAAATACTCAGTGCTCACAGCGACTTTCTTAATTCCCACTGGGAAAGGATTCGTTCAGACCACTTGTGGTGAGAGGTTAATTTCTACAGTGCTGTAAGGGAGGGAGTTCCAGGATTTTTACCCAGTGACGATGAAGGATCGGCGGTATTTTTCCAAGTCAGGGTGGTGTGCGACTTGTAGGGTTCTCAAAATTCCCACATTCCCCAAAAGTTATCAATAAAAGGGACCCTGAATGGACAAGTAAGTAAAAAGGATACCCAAAGGAAAATGGCTTCTGAAACCTCGTGACAGAAGCCTGCAGGATTTTTAAAAAGCAAGGCCCTGCAAAATCAGGTCTATTCAAAGCTGTGAAGAGAAACCTGGCAGGCATGGACCTGTGAAAGACTTTGTCATTTCTAAAGCCAGGCAGCTAGATAAACATGGAATATGCATTCTTCATCTTGAAACAGATCAACTCAGGATAGACCTAATCTTGAGGCCATTAACTTTCTGCATAAATAATCGGTAACAGCTCAAATTAGCTACCAAGCCAGGAAAAGACGATTAAGCTTCATAAATGACAAACAGCCAGGATATTGAAGCCACTAAGTAAGGAGACAACCACCCCAAAAGCAGTTAAGGTGAATGAATGTAATCACTTTAGACGAGCCCGGCAAAATTGAACAAAGAACTCGACCTAATTTGGCGTGAAGATAAGGGGTGAAGAACTGGTATAATTGTAGGCCCACCAGTAGCCAAGCTCTCTCTTCTCTCCTCATCCTGCGCAGACACCGAAGAAGAATGCCCACATTAAAACCAGGGGCCAAACGCGCGGCAGGAGAGGGCCAGCCATCGAGGTGCAATAAGGAATGAAGCAATACAACAAGATCGAGGGCCAGACATCGGGGCACGAAGAGGAATCGAGCCAAACAGAAAGATCAAGGCAGGCTCGACCAAGGACAACTAGGCTGCAACCACAGTCTTACACGACCGAGCCGACACCGAAGGCCACCAACCGAGCCCCAGCCACAACAAAACTCGACGACCAAACCACCACGAGAAGAGCAAAACCCGAGTTTTCCACTCTACAACCTAAGGTATCCAACAAAAGACTTTACTGTCCCTATTTATACCAAAAGAAAAGGGGGCTTACCGGACAAATCCATAACCGCGCCCTTACCACATCAGCGGACTCAACCCAACTGAGGGACCTTCGCAGTTCCCAAGACTGAGACCACGTAGGGATGGCAGGCCCCAATGGACACAGAGAGCGAACCCCAAAACCGCAACCGACTTAACCGACAGGTTTCGAACTGTCAAGGAAACCCCATCGGTGAGCATAAATCCCTGACGCTTCTTAGCTCAATCTAGTTAGGTATTGGGGGTGGGACAAGGGTAGGGGGATTATTAATGTGATTGTTCCCTCGTTGTGCCGTGTGTTCCCCATTCCCAACTAAGTGTACTTTTATATGTCTGTAATTATTCTAATAATTTCCAGTTTTGTTATATTGTTGTGCCTTTAATAAAATTACGGTTTTCTTGTACCAAACCAGTTGTCTACTCTAATTCTGTATCGCCACCTGTACCTAAGTCCCGTGTCTGGATCCCAGGGGTGTGGGAGCAATTCTAACCACTCAGAGACAGTCAGGGGCAGAGCTGACTGGGCACAAGCCACCCCCTACAGAAATGGCGACCGCGGCAGGACACCGGCAACAGGGGTGCGATACAGTAGACAATGGTTCGGAAGAGCAAACCATGATGGAGGAAAGGATTTCTGATTACGTGTTCAGCAAGGTGAATATCACGAAGAAGTTGATCACCAATTTGTTAAAGTCTGGGCATCCGGTAGATGCCGGAGCTAAGTGGACAGAAGGGAAGGATCACAAGAAATCCCTAGAGAAGGCAGTCTGGCTGATGTGCTTCAAGAAGCAGGTCCAGCTTTTGGACAGGCTCGTTGAGGCACAGGCAGCCGAGATACGGGAGTCAGCCCTGGAGGTCCAAGACAGGACTCCAGCAGGGGAAAAGTTACTAGTAGCATTACAGGCCCTAAACCAGGAAAGGGTACAGTTAATGGGAGAACATAAGGCCAGGTTGAAATACCTACAGTGCCAGGTCACCGAGGCCAAGAGCAATGAGCTGAGATGGCGGGAGAAGAATGCCCGCCTAGCGAGACAAGTAAGAGAGCAGGAGGAGAAAGTGAAAGACGTAAAGGCAGCCGATAAGTTAGCGAGCGAACAGGGGTTTGAAGATGCAGATCATGGCCCCTGCAAGGAACAGATAGAGATTCTGAGCCTTGCCCTAAGGATGGCAAAGGGCATGGTGTGCCTCATAAGCCCGAAGGCAGTCCAGGCGGATTTTACAGGGAATGAGGGGAGAACGGTTCAGGCACCAGTGGTATTGCCAAGGGACCACCCGGTTGAGGAACAGGAGGTCCCACGACCACCACCCGTAGCGCCAAGTTTTAGCAAAGACTGGCAGCAAGGGGGGGTGGAGTTAGGGGTAGAAGCGGAGGTGGAACAACCCCCGCAAGAGAGGCTGGAGCCAGAGCCAATGTGCCCAGCCCGGTAGCGGAGGTTTGGCCCACCCGCTAATGACGGGGAAGAGGGAGCCCTCCAAAATCATTTCGTAGTACCCTACGGCATCCAACAGCTTAGGGCTAGGGTGAGCCATATCCCAAAGCTCACTGAAAAAAGGGACCCAGGGAAGTGGAACAGGCAGCCAGCATCAACGAATGCGATGATGCTGAGCAGGCCAAAATGCTGTTGTTCTCTTTGGAGGGTAAGCTTCTCCAGTCCCTCTCTGACCAGTGTAAGAGGGGGCAGTAAGCATATGGGGAGCTCAAGGAGGAAGTTCTGGAGGCCATGGGGATGAATGAGGTAAGTCCTTTCTCCCGTGTGGAGGAGACAGTGCAGCTCGCAGAGGAAACCCCGCATGCTTTCGCGGACAGGTTATGGCCGGTATATATGAGTTCCTGTACAGGGGCACCGAACCGGGCATTCCTGGACTGGCACCAGCTGGCCCACTGGCTCTGCTGACTGGTGGCAAACAGCTTGCCACAGGTCCGGGCCAAGGCGGAGGTCTGGTTATCAGACAGTTGACCCTAGCCTATAGGAATGGTAGGGGAACCGATGCACACACACTTAAGGGGAAGGTGCATGAGGTAAAACCCGGACAGGGTAGGAAGGAGTGGCATCAGGAAGGGAATAACCCTTTTAGCACAAAGCTCAATTGTTACGGGTGTGGGAAGGATGGACACTGGAGGAAGGAATGCAAAAACCCTTGGAAGGATAACAAGGAAAAGAATTCCACAGCCCCAGCCCAAAAGACAGAGACAGGAATCCGTGGTCAAGTCATTTCTGAACGCCATGAGGTCCCTATTGACTGGCCATGGGAGAGTAGCAGCCACTACCGGTACTCTGACCCCATCAGCTCCGTCCAACCCACAGCCCTGACTAGAGCCAGCATAGCCTGTTTACCTGTGCTCCCTTCAGCACGATGCATGGAAGAGACCCGTCATGGAGATGGAGGTAGAAAAGGTGAAAGGGACCTATCTGTTGGACACGGGGGCATCATGCACCATGATCCATTCAGCTAACCCCACCACCTCACCTCTAAATAGCGGGGTCCCATACAGCCTGTCGGGATTCACAGGCAGAGAACAGGCCGGCTCATTTTCCATCCCGCTCTCCATTCGTTTAGGAACACTCCGCTCTAAGTGGACCTGTATCCTAATGAAGTGGGAAGTAGAGGGTGGAAAGGGGATCCTGGGAGCTGACTTTATTGTAGGCCACGGGATCCTGGTGGATTTAAGAAATCATTGCCTATGGGGGGCAAGTAAAGGAAGGAAGTCAGAGTAGTAGTCATCCCAGGGAAAGAAGGGAAGGGGACCCTGTGCACCATGAAGCCTAAAGAGGGTTATAATCTCGAGCTCATGGTCAGCAATACCCCAAAGGAGTTCCAGGCATTTGTGCAAGCCCAACTGGCCACATTTGCCACAAATAAACAGACTGCGGGAGGGTCAACGGGTTTGAGGTCAGCGTAGACGGGGACCCATGGCCCGACCACAGAAACAGTAAACTCTCCATTGTGGCCGGTTAGAAAGCCGGACAGCTCCTGAAGGGCCACGGTGGATTATCGGGTGCTCAACAGCAACATCCCAGTCTGTGCACCCACAGTAGCAGCATTTGCCAACCTGATAGGAAGTATCCCAAAATCCGTGTCCACTTTCACGGTGCTGGACATTTCCAAAGGGTTTTGGTTCATCCCTTTAAAGAGGGAGGACCAGTACAAGTTTGCCTTTACTTTTAAAGGGCAACAGTACACCTGGAACTGTTTGCCTCAGGGTTTCCACAACAGCCCCAGCATTTTCCATCAATGCATGGCAAAAAGCTTAACTGGCTGCAGCCAGCCCAAGCAGCTGGTACAGTATGTGGATGGCCTGCTCTTATTCACCGACACGAGAGAGGAGCATGGCCCACTACTGGCCGAACTGCTGGAGCTGCTCAGGCAAAAGGCTTTTAAGGTAAACCCAAAGAAAGCGCAGATCGGCCAGCAGGAGGTGAAATTCCTGGGCCTGACCGTATGTGCTGGGGAAAGGGCCATATATAAGGCTAGAATGGAAGCGGTACAGGAGTTACCAGTCCCCAACACAGTCACGGGTGTGAGGTTGTTTCTAGGGCTAACTGGGTACTGCAGAGACTTTATTGAGGACTATGCAGCCACAGCAGTCCCTCTGCTCCGACTCCTACACAATGGAGTGGAGTGGCTTTGGGATGATGGTTGCCAGGCAGCATTTGTCAGGCTCAAGAAAGACCTGCAGACTGCACCAGCTATAGGAGCCATAGATGGGGGACAAGAGTTCTTCCTGGAGGTAGCAGCCAGCGCGGACAACCTGAATGCTGTGCTGCTCCACGAGCGGCATGACAGGCTGCGGCCGGTGGTCTACTCCTCCAGGATACTCACAGATGTGGAGAAGAGTTACTCCAATTGTGAGAGGCACCTCTTGGCCACACATTGGGCTGTGAAAAAATCACTGATCTTCACAGGCACCTCTCCCATCACCCTCCTCTACCATCACGCAACCACCCAGATGCTCCTGAACAGGAGAATCAAAGATGTGATAGTGAGCCATGCCCGCATTGCTCGCTGGACCCTGCTTCTCTCACAGATGGACATAAAAGTAAAAGGGCTCTGTTATGTTCATTAATAACTAGTCGTTTTTATTAAGAACAGCTAGCTTTTGCTAGTATGTATATAAGAGTGGGCTACCCATGATGCACTAGACTACCCACAAGGCAGCAGTCAAGATGGAGGCCTCTACAGATACTGTACCTAGTCCACATGTGCTCAATAAAGTGTCTAGCAAAAGCTAGCTGTTCTTAATAAAAACGACTCGTTATTAATGAACATAACATGGTACCAGGATTGGTAAGATCTGCTGAATATTGTGCAATGTGACATGGAGAATTTGAAGCCACAAGAGCGTTTGAAACTCACAGGAAATGTCGACTATAATTGGCAGACTTTTAAACAACAATTCGAACTCTACATTGCTGCCATCGGGTACGGTACAAAACCAGACGCAAGGAAAATAGCGTTGCTGCTCACGGTTGCAGGCCCACAGGCAATAGAGGTATTTAATACATTTGTATTTAATCCAGAGGAGAACAGAGAAAAATTAGACGATGTGCTAAAGAAGTTTGATACACATTGGTCTCCCAAAAAGAATGAAACCTATGAGAGGTACATCTTCCATTCTCGGACACAGCAGCAAAATGAGACTTTTGATAGCTTTTTGCCTGATCTGAAACTGAAAGCACAGACATGTAATTTCTCTGAGCTGAAAGCATCCATGATTCGTGACCAGATTGTGTTTGGTATTCATGATAAAAAAGTCAGGGAACGTCTGTTGAGAGAAACTGAACTAACATTGGAAATTGCTGTGAAAATATGCCAAGCTAGCGAGCTAGCTCAAAAGTGCTGTGTCCTACAAGGGGAAGAAACATGGGCAGAACAGAAGTGAAAAGCAATCAGAGGAAGGAATTTTTAATTGTAAACGCTCTGGTTACAAACACCAGTTAAAACAATGTCCAGCGTTTGTAAAAATGTGCACAAAATGTCATGGAAAGAATCACTTTGCCAAGCAATGCTTTTCAAAAGTAAAAACTAAGAAAGGGCAACGAGTTAATGTAATTGAGGACACTGATTTAAGTGAGACTTTTTTTAGGAATGGTGTCATGTGACAATATAGAAAAGAATACAGAAAATGTGCAGCCCTCAGATATGGACAATGCTGAACATAAAGTTAATGCAGTAAAAGAGGACAAATGGATGATCCCACTGCAGATAAATGGAGCATTAGTTACATTGAAACTGGACACTGGGGCAAAAGCAAACTTAATCAGAATGAGTGACATTAAAAACATGAAAGAAAAGCCCAAAATACAGAAAAAGTCAGTACTACTGAAGAACTATAATGGTCAGAAAATAGATAGCTTAGATGTATGCAGACTTAAAGTGACAGTCAAAGACAAAGTGCATCATCTCATCTTTTCTGTTGTGGCTGAAGGACTTGATTCATTACTAGGTGACAAAGCTTGTGAAGACTTAGAACTGGTCAAGAGAGTCTACCGTATAAACTGTGTCATAAGCAGACCAGATGACTTGGTGGATTCTGTAGTAAATAATTTCCAGGATGTGTTCAAAGGATTTGGAGTTCTACCATTCACTTACAAGACCCAGCTAAAGGAGAATGCTCAGCCAGTGGTACATGCTCCACGAAGAGTTCCAGCACCCCTGCGTGACTGGCTGTAGGGGGTTTCTCTTGCTCGTTCTGGTCTCCTGCCAGGCTTTGTGCAATAATTACCCTTGAGTGGTTTGACCCACTCTCCCCTACGGTTCTAGACCTTGGACTTAGATGCAGAGAAAGGACTCAATAGACCAGGTTGAATAGCATGAAATGGATGCTTTTATTTTTAAACAGTTTGAAGCATTACAAAATACATGTCATAGGCACAGATTAAAGTAACTACAATCATGCACAAATTTATGAACTTGACTCTATGGAAATGGGGAACACACGGCACATCGTAAAAGGGGAAACACATTACAATTTAACCTTACTCCCTCCCCTAAATACCTAAACTAAGTTTCGATTTGAGGAACTCGGGATCATGCTCACCACTATCAGAATCGCAAAAAGGGGTTCGCAATCTTTTAGCACAGCTTTCCGTCGTCACGTGGATCTGGAAACTTCTGGCGCAGTCGATATTCTCTCTCTCTCTCGGCGGCTGGGTAGACACAGCCTCGATGAGCGCTCGTCAAGGTTGAGATCCACTATTGTGGATTTGGGTTCATGGAGCAGTCCCTGCCACCAATGTGATATTGAAGAAATGGATGCACGTGTCGAGGCCTTGCCTGGCTAGGCTCGGAATGTCCTTTTTATCCGACCTGGATCGTCGGTTTTTCCCGAGGGTGTCTTCTCCTTCGGCCTGGGTCGTCGATGATCTCCCGACAACAGCACCCGGGCCACCCTCGTCGTCTTCCCGTCGTGGCCGAGCCTTGTCTGGCTGAACACCGATCGTGTCCCGAAATCGAACTGCTGCCTTGCACTGAAAAGTCCGTCCGAAGCGTCCTCGAAAAGAAGAAATGTCTTGGTCGAATTCCGAAGAAGTGAAACATGAACTTGATCCTGGATCTGTGTAACCGTAACTTTGATGGACTTTCAATCCATAGTTATACCCTTTTGGGACCGTCTTATCTCCCGCCAAATCATAGTCCTGTCTTTGTATTAATTTTGGCGGGCAGAAATCTCTGCAGGGGCGCTTTGTCTTGTAACGGGAGCTGGTGATAACTTAACTGGCCTTCCTGGCCGATAATGTCTTTTAATGTCTTTTACATTGTCACCGTGACTCGGTTCGCATATTGATCGGTCTGGAGATTTCCCTTGATGGCTGTTCAACGGTTTCTCCTTTGTACATTAAATGGGTATAAGTGTTCATGCATTGTCTGCCCATATCTTGATGGGCCCCATCCTGTTTGCCTGAAACCGTCCTGTACTTAGAATCCATTGAATATATATGCTGTTTCCCTGAGTTTCGGTTTCCCGATACTGGCTTTCACGGGCTTACTGTTTTCAATCCACAAGCCTGTCTGGCTTGCAGTAACAGAAATCAAATGGTCCAGAAACTGATCACGAGGCCCGGCGGCCATTTTGTATGCCCTTTTATCAAAGGTTTTTCTGTGCAAGCTTACTTTGGTCAATAAACTGTCTTATTTCACCCTGTTTTCTTACGTGATTATTGCTGAAAATTTCGAATCTTACACCGGCTCAAGAAAGAACTGGACAGAATGACCACACTAGGAGTCATCAGGAAAGTCGAAGTGCCAACAGACTGGGTTAACTCCATGGTATGTGTAAAGAAAAAGAACAATGATCTAAGAATATGCATGGATCCAAAGGACTTAAATGCAAACATAAAACGTGAACACTACCAGATTCCCAAGCGAGAAGAAATCACCAGTGCAATGTCAGGTGCCAGACACTTTACAAATCTCAATGCCTCACAAGGATTTTGGCAACAAAAACTGGATGAAGAGAGCACCAAATACTGTACCTTCAACAAACCATTTGGCAGGTATTGTTTCCTCAGAATGCCTTTTGGGATAATATCTGCATCTGAAATCTTTCATAGAGCGATGGAACACATAATTGCAGGCCTGGAAGGAGTTCGGGTCTATGTTGATGACATCATCATTTGGGGCTCCACACTGAAAGAACACAATGAGAGACTGACTAAAGTGCTACAGAGCATACGCCAGAGTGGGCTGAAGCTCAACAAAGCCAAGTGTCAGTTTGGCATCCAGGAAGTCACTTTCCTAGGAGATAATCTATCTGGTAAAGGAATAGAGCCAGATATGGAAAAAGTAAACGCCATACTCAAAATGCCCGACCCACTGACAAAAAAGGAGTGCTACGCATCATGGGGATGATAAACTTCATTGGAAAGTTCATTCTTAACTTGTCAGCCAAGACAGCCTGTCTGCGAGACCTGCTACGTAAAATAAATGAGTTCGCATGGACAGAAAGACATGAACAAGAGTGGATAAACCTCAAAACAGTGCTGACAACCACACCTGTACTCACCTTCTTTGACCCAACAAAAAGAATCAAAGTGTCAACGGAGGCATCATAAGATGGCCTCGGTGCGGTCTTGCTACAAGCAGAGGGTGAAGATTGGAAGCCTGTTGCCTATGCCTCCAGGTCTATGACTGATACTGAGTGTCGATACGCCCAGATTGAAAAGGAATGTCTAGGCTTGGTAGTTGGATTAGAAAGTTCCATGGCTACATATATGGACTTCCCACCTTCACAGGTGAGACAGACCACAGCCCATTGGTTGCCATCATAAAAAAGTACCTGAATGAGATGTCTCCAAGGATTCAACGACTCATGATGAAGCTGCAAAGATATGACTTTGAACTGATCTACACACCAGGCAAATACATAGTGTTAGCAGATGCACTATCATTAGCACCCACAATGAGTCATGTGAGCTCTACTGAAGAAGACGTGGATGTTTATGTGAGTATCGTCACTGCTGCGCTGCCCGTGTCAGACACAAAATCAAAGCAAATAGCAGAAGAAACAGTAAAAGATACAGTATTACAAACAGTAATAGAGAACATTCATCATGGTTGGCCAGAAGGTTCCTGTCCAAAATATTTTCACATAAGATCAGAATTGAGTGTCGCAAGTGGACTATTACTAAAACAGAACAGAATAGTCATTCCACAGGCTCTACGTCAAGACATGCTCAAAAGGATTCATGAGGGACACCTAGGAATTGAAAAATGCAAAAGGAGAGCAAGAGACACTGTTTATTGGCCTGGCATAAATAAGGACATTGAGAACATGATAGGCAAATGTGAGACATGTCAGAAACACCAAAACAAACAAGCAAAGGAACCAATGATAGTAGCTGACATACCAAAAGCACCATGGCAAAATGTTGGTATGGACCTTTTTCATTTGAATGGTAAAGACTATCTAATAGTGATTGACTACTATTCTAACTATCCTGAGATGGCACTGCTCTCAAGCACCACAGCAAGCAGTGTCATAATGCATGTGAAATCCATCTTCACCAGACATGGAATTCCCAGGATTGCCGTTAGCGACAATGGTCCGTGCTTCAACTGTAAGGAGTGGCAACAGTTTGCAGCACATTATGACTTTCAACACATCACATCCAGTCCTTTGTATGCTCAGTCGAATGGTAAGGCAGAGAAAGGTGTTCAAGTTCTCAAGCAGCTACTGAAGAAAGCAACAGAAAGCAATTCTGATCCTTATCTCGCCCTGCTGAGCTACCATCCCTCACCTTTAGACTCTGGTTCTTCACCTGCTGAACTCCTAATGGGTCGCAAGTTGCGTACCACGCTACCGTGCTGTGCAAAAGAAAAGCAGAGTAAGGAACTGAGACAGAGACTTCAACTGTTAATGCTGAAACAGAAATCATACAATGACAAGTCATCCAAAACTCTGAAACCATTGACAAGGGATGATGTTGTCAGGATTGAGGATCCAGATGCATGGAACAGGAAAGCTACAGTTCTTGAGGAAGTAGGACCAAGGTCATACACTGTTAGAACTGAGGAAGGACAGGTTCTCAGGAGGAACCGCCGTTCCCTCCTAAAAACACAAGAGACTATCGAAGAGCAATTCGATGACAATGCCGCAACTGAATCTTGTCACTCACCACCAGAACAATCTAACACAAATACACATACAGGCTCTCATGAAAACACATCAGACTTACCTGTGCTGAGAAGATCCACACGTGAAATAAAAAAGCCTGATAGACTTAATCTTTGAGTACAAAGAAAACTACATTGAAAATGTATTGACTGTTGAAGATGTTTATGTTGTTATTGATTGATATTGATTGATACTGATTTTGTTTAACCTCAAAGAAAGGGGATGTAATGATCAATAACCTGTCATTCTGGAATGACAGGTTACTGATCATTACAGGCTCTGCGAGCCAAAGCTCGCAGCCAACTTGGAAAATCCTGGAACATCCCAGAGGTGTTCCATAGAAGGGGTTTGGGAAGTGGACATAGTTTTACGGGCCGGGATACACCCCACAGGCCGCGAAATCTATGTGGATGTCTCCAGCACGGTATCTGCTGGTGAGCGACTCATGAGGTGTGGAGTTTATGACCCAGCGGCAAACATTGCCCTGGCAATTAATCTCCCCAGCACCATGAGTGCCCAACAGGCTGAACTGTCCATGGTAGTGTAGGTTGTTACACACCCCAAAATCTTCCCCACCCCGTACACGATTTGCTCAGACAGTATGCTCACGTGCAATTCGTGTACGGAGTACCTGGCCATCTGGTCCCGCCGTGGATACACCTCCGCCGACGGGAGACCCCTCACACTGAAACCCCTGCTGGAGAAAATCTTAGCAGCAGTGGGGGAGGAAGGGGAGGTTTCCATCCATAAGGTGAAAGCCCATTCCTCCACAGAACCCCATAGTCAGGGCAACCAGCAGGCTGACATGCTAGCGAAGGAGGGTGCCCACACAGGCACTTTCTGGGACCCATATGGGTCCAGTCCTGTAGCAGCAGTCAGGGGTAGGAATGGGACACCAGGGAGTGCAGGGGTAGCTTTAGCCCCAGACCTTAAGATGGTCCAAACCCAAGACCCCGTCCTCAAGGCAATCCTCAGTGCAGTGATTGAGGGAAAAAGGGTAGAGGGCCCTTATGGCACAGCAGCCCTCTCTATGAAAGAAGGCATGCTGTTTAGGGGACAACAATGGGTGGTACCACAGCAGCACCAGAGGGAATTCTTTCAACTGGCCCATGAGGCTACAGGAGCAGGGCAACCCGGGCCTGAGACCACCTAGCAGTGGGTGGAACAAGCGGGATGGTGGCCAGGACTCAGGGAAGATGTCCGTGAGTTCTGCGTCGGCTGCCTGGTGTGTGCTGCTGACAACCCTGATCCGCACAAAAGGAAGGTACACATCAGGAGTGTAGAGTGACCATGGCAGTCGATACAGGTTGACTACATCGGGCCCCTGCCCACCGCCCAGGGAGGCTATATGTACTGCCTAGTCCTGGTAGATGTGTTCACGAAATGGGTAGAAGCCTTCCCCTGCAAAAGAGCCACAGCTCTGGGTACTGCCAGGATTCTGGTCCGGGGATTGTTCTCGTGATGGGGGCAACCACAATATGTGGAGTCTGACCAAGGGAGTCACTTTACCGGGCAGGTCATGCAGAATATCCTCAGGGTGCTCGGAATTGAGGGGAAGTGGCATGTCGCACACAACCAACAGTCCTCAGGGATTAGGAAAAGAATGAACAGGACCTTGAAGGAAATGCTGAGGAAAGAGACAGTGGACTCACCTTGAAAATGGGCCGAGGTCCTACCGTTGGTCCTGATGGGGATCCGGGTCAGCCAGTCAAAAATCACGGGGTACTCCCCGCACGAGCTGATGACTGGCAGGGTTATGCGGACCCCCACCCATGTACCAGCCCCGGTGCTCACAGAAGGTCAGCTCAGGGAGGTAAACTGGGACAGGTTCGCCAGGAACCTCTTTGAGCACCTTAAGCAGGTCCACGGGCAGGCGGCTGGGAACATGGGAAAGCAGCATCGAAGTAACCGATTGCTGTTAGAACCCCGAAAACACCACGAGTGGGAAATAGGGATTCAGGTTATGGTGAAGAATATTGCTCGGGTAGGAAGTCTAGAACCATTATACATGGGGCCCTACAGCATTGTAGACAAGGCCAGCCCCATGGTATACGCCATTAAGATGCCTCAGCACACCAAATGCGCACCTCAGCATTTCCTTCAAGGTCCTGTAAACTTTTTAAACCCGAGAGGAGAGAACAGCCCGTTGGGATAAGGTCTGAGGATAGTAATCCTCAGCCTGCAGCAGGAGCAAGTTCACAGACTGCACAGTCAGGCGCAGTGGCTTGTTTTAGGGGAGGGGCCATCCCGCCCACCGCTTGGGACACTCCCCCACTCTTCCGGATTTAGATGAGGAGGGACGTAAGAGTGAAGACCCCGCCCCGACCCAAGTTTAGATGAGGTGGGACCTGAGAGCGAGGACCCCCAGCCCGCAGCATCAGGCTGCGAAGGGCTACCTGCCCCTAGCCCAGGTTCAGGAGAGGTAAAGCCTGAGGAGGAAGATCCCCAGCCAGCGGTAGTGGTAAGCCCACAGACCGCACCGGAGGGGGCAGTGGCTCGGGTTAAACGCCCACCAGCCAGAAAAACCCCACCCGCCAAAGTCCCTAGAAGGTCCCCACGAATGCCCCAGCCAAGGAAACCGTGGTTACCGGCTCCCCAGTTTAAAGGGACAGCCTCCCGAGTTAGGGGTAAATCTAAGGACAGAGGTCCCCAGCCAGCAGCCACAGGCTGCGAGGGACTGAAAGTACAGCACAGTGCGGCCACAACGAAGGGAGCGGTGTGCCGCAGCCCGAACAGGGATTAGCCTGACCGCCCGGAGACGGGCGGCGGATGTACATAGTTATGCAATTTAAGTGTGATATTGTTAAGTTTGGGTGTTTAGTTTAAGTTTAAATGAGGTGATGGGTAGTTTAAATAGTAGTACTATTGTTAAGAATGTTTGTATTAAGTCGAGGTCGCGAGACTCGACTATGCTTTACCCAATCCAGAGAATCTCCTCGGGACCTGGTTATATGCTCTTGTGTCTCTTTGCAGGAGAGGATTTCAAGATGAAATGGGGCATACTCCTACTCGTCCTGATAGGAATGAGCATTGGAAAGCGAGGTGACGTGGAGTACTCCCACATTTATGGGTGCTCAGGAGAGAAAGCACAGGTTGTGACTGCTGGGGGCAGCGAATGAGGCATGGAGGAGCTCGCTATCTATTCCCACGAGGGAAGATGGCCAGGGTGGCTGGGATCCAACGCCACCCGGTACGCCAGCCAGACCGGGTTAACCTACGGGGAGGCCTTCCTCCCCTGCCCCAGCGTACAGGTTGTGATCTCACGGGTCAGGGTCACTGAGGGGAAATGCGTGCAGAGGACAGATTCCCCTGGGAAGGTGGTGGTGGCTCAGGAAGCTGAGCACAGATATGTTGGACCGTACAGCTGACTGGGAACGAATGGGGAACGACACCTACCGGATGGTTACAGGGACCCAAGGAGGGACTAGTGTATGCTGGGATAAGTGGTGGGAGTCGGAACTGGGTATTTATAACTGTATGTGGAGGTCACATAGGGCCTGCCCCACAGGCATATCCATCATCTTCTCCGCATCATGGCAGGATAAGGGGGAGGGGGTGGAATGGGATTCCCACCTACACACTTGCATAGTCCCACGGTACCCAGCCCCAGTCAAAGCCACTGAACTAGTGGCACGCGCCCGAAAGCCCCTGCCCACGACTCAGGCAGCAAGGACACACAGAGAGGGGTGCCCTACCACCACCAAGGGACCAGAGTATGGGCTGGTACTAGTGCCAACGGAACAGGTGTTATACCAGGGGTACACTACGTGGTAGCTTCCGTGATTCTGAATCTTACCGAGGTACACTTACCTGAGTGGTGCCCCAAAGAGACAGAACAGCTGTACCAGGCCCTGTTAAAAGAAATGTTTAGGAAATTCTATGAGTTCGATTTTGCCAATGTAGACAAAACAGAACTGTACACCACACACAATGAGTATTTCAGTAATGCGGGGGAGACAAAGAAGGGGGGTCTGGAATGATGTTTTCACAGCGTTTAACACAGGGTCCTCTGTCATCAACAGCCTGGAAGATATAGAATTGCAGACACAGATAAATGGTCTAAAAAGACAATTGAGGAAAATCCTAATGGATGAAAATAAGGTAGTAGGCTCAGAGTTACATCTGGACCAGGCCATGACGGTCCATTTAAAGGAGATAATAGCTGAGCTGGAGAAGCACGCAAAGACTGTAAATGCCCTCATAAGAGAGGACAGAAATGCTTCGGATCAGGCTGCTGAGAATGTGGTGTGCGTACTGTACGGGGCGAGTGCCGCAGTAATCTGGAGGATTTAAAACAGGGGTTAGTCCCCTCCTGGATCAGCAACAAGCACCTCGCAGCCCTCCATCCATTTGAGAATGCATTAAGCCCGTGTCAACTCCGGCTAGGTTCTGAGGCCTACCCAGTCCCAGTAGATTGTGGACGTTCAAACCATACTATCATGGGTATAGTAGCAAGAATGCCGGTCATGAGTGGGACAGCCCGACCCACACCGGTATACAGGGTAGAGAACATTGGAGTCATTCAAGGGGGTGCACACATTCGTTTCACAGCGGTCCCACTTTATGTCATAAAGTGGGAGCACGCTATGACAGGTACTGACCTCTCGGGGTGCCGGAGCCGGGGAGCACACATAATACTGTGTCCCCAGCACTTGAAAGCCTATTCAAAACCACAGTACGGGTTTAAAGCTGCTGGCGCAAAACCTATAAACTGTACCATGGAGGTAATGGCACAAGACCATGTTCCCCCACAGGTAGCATATATAGGAGGTGTGACATATTGCGTCACCACAGGTGCGCCCCATTACCAGCATGGGCAGCATAGCTGGTGTCCGGTAAGTGACAGCAGCTTCTGCTTTAAACCCGAGGCAGAAGTTCAAGAGGCCCAGGAATGGATTGGCCCCATCCCTGAACCCTCCACTGTTCACCTCACTGTAAAAGAGAATTTCACCAACCTGCAAAAATATGTAGCAAATTTCGGCTACGAAATCCCCCCTCTCCCAGAACACCTTACCAAAATACTAAAAGCAGTAATAGTCTCACAGAAACATTTCTACACTCTGGAGCAGAAGATGGTAGAGATAGGGGCCAAAATATTGGATATTGTGGTTCCACCCTGGTGGGACATTTTTGAAAATATAGAGGTCCCTTCATGGGATAGATTGGCTTCCCACATCCTCATGGTTTGCCAGCTGTGCACTCAGTGCAAGGGAAAAGGCCAAATGCTAGAATTCCAAAACAAAAGGACCTGGAAGGAACATTATGTTAAGGTGGAGGGAGATAAACCTGTTGAAATTTTTTTTGCATTTCTGAATAAACATTGTTGTATTTTTGTTTTTGTTTTTGTTATTTTCAATAAAGATTTTTGATTTTGTGATTTTTAATAGAGATGTATGAGTACCAAGTGGTGCAAGGGTGTTGGACCCCCTCCATGCTCAGATGTGTGTAAATAACTGTATTCTGCCTCTGTATGCTTATGGACACTACATTTTAAAGAATGGGCAATACATGTGTCATGGGATCATGGGTAGGTAATTACAGGGAAGGTTGACTATGGAAGGTCAGGAATTTTGCTCACCTTGAAAGTATGATACCTAAAGCGAGTTTAGTATCAATAGGGCGGGGGGGGGGGTGTGTGTAGGGTTCTCAAAATTCCCACATTCCCACAAAGTTATCAATAAAAGGAACCCTGAATGGACAAGTTATTAAAAAGGGTACCCAAAGGAAAATGGCTTCTGAAACCTCGTGACAGAAGCCTGCATGATTCTTAAAAACCGACCCGGTCAATTACCGTCCCATCAGTCTACTTTCAATCATCAGCAAGGTGATGGAAGGTGTCGTCGACAGTGCTATCAAGCGGCACTTACTCAGCAATAACCTACTAACTGATGCCCAGATTGGGTTCCGCCAGGGCCACTCAGCTCCTGACCTCATTACAGCCTTGGTCGAAACATGGACAAAAGAGCTGAACTCAAGAGTTGAGGTGAGAATGACTGCCCTTGACATCAAGGCAGCATTTGATCGAGTGTGGCATGAAGGAGCCCTAGCAAAACTGAAGTCAATGGGAATCAAGGGGAAAACTCTCCATTGGTTGGAATCATACCTAGCACAAAGGAAGTTGGCTGTGGTTGTTGGAGGTCATTCATCTCAATCACATGACATCACTGCAGGAGTTTATCAGGGCAGTGTCCTAGGCCCAACCATCTTCAGCTGTTTCATCAATGACCTTCCCTCCATCATAAGGACAGAAGTGGGGATGTTCGCTGATGATTGCACACTGTTCAGCACCATTCGAGACTCGTCAGATACTGACGCAGTCCATGTCCATATGCAGCAAGACCTGGACAACATTCAGACTTGGGCTGACAAGTGGCAAGTAACATTCGCACCACACAAGTGCCAGGCAATGACCATCTCCAACAAGCGAGACTCTAACCATCTCCCCTTGACATTCAATGGCATTACCATCGCTGAATCCCCCACTATCAACATCCTGGGGGTTACCATTGATCAGAAACTGAACTGGACCAGCCATATAAATACTGTGGCTACAAGAGCAGGCCAGAGGCTGGGAATTCTGCGGCGAGTGTCTCACCTCCTGACTCCCCAAAGCCTTTCCAACATCTACAAGGCACAAGTCAGGAGTGTGATGGAATTCTCTCCACTTGCCTGGGTGAGTGCAGCTCCAACAACACTCAAGAAGCTCGACACCATTCAGG
This sequence comes from Somniosus microcephalus, assembly GCF_052327205.1. Taxonomy (NCBI): domain Eukaryota; kingdom Metazoa; phylum Chordata; class Chondrichthyes; order Squaliformes; family Somniosidae; genus Somniosus; species Somniosus microcephalus. The sequence goes on along the minus strand of NC_140992.1, from coordinate 152,507,550 downwards.
ATAAAGCAGCCTGCTTGATTGGCACTCCATCCACCACCTTCAACATTCACTCCCTCCACCATCGGTGCACTGTGGCTGCAGTGTGTACCATCTACAAGATGCACTGCAGCAACTCGCCAAAGCTCCTTCAACAGCACCTTCCAAACCCGCGACCTCTACCACTTAGAAGGACAAGGGCAGCAGACGCATGGGAACATCACCACCTACAAGTTCCACTCCAAGCCACACACCATCCTGACTTGGATCTGTATCGCTGTTCCTTTACGGTCGCTGGGCCAAAATCCTGGAACTCCCTTCCTAACAGCATTGTGGGTGCACCTACACCATATGGACTGCAGCGGTTCAAGAAGGTGGCTCACCACCATCTTCTCAAGGGCAATTAGGGATGGGCACTAAATGCAGGCCTAGCCAGCGACGCCCACATCCCATCAATTAATTTTAAAAAAGGCCCTGCAAAAGCAGGTCCATTTAAAGCTGTGAAGAGAAAACTGGCAGGCATGGACCTGTGAAAGGCTTTGTCATTTCTAAAGCCAGACAGCTAGATAAACACAGAATATGCATTCTTCATCTGGAAACAGATCAACTCAGGAAAGACCTAATTTTGAGGCCATTAACTTTCTGCATAAATAATCGGCAACAGCTCAAAGTAGCTACCAAGCCAGGAAAAGACGATTAAACTTCATAAATGACAAACAGCCAGGATATTGAAGCCATTAAGTAAGGAGACAACCACCCCAAAAGCTGTTAAGGTGAATGACTGTAATCACTGTGGTAGGGGTCGCAAAATCCCCTCAGCCCCCGAAGATCAGGAAATATTAATCCACATCATGGACGAAGACCTGTGTGATTGAAATTGTCTCTGGGTTGGACAATGTTTTAAAACATACACAGAACCGCAAAAAACTGCTTTAAAAAGCTTATAAGCTGGGCAGCACTTGGACACTGGAATCAAAGAACTTTGTGAAAATCGCACACTTTAAATTGTACATTTTATTAAAAGATGTACTCTTCAGTTTTCGACTGTTATAAATGGCTGAACAGACCTCATGGAAACAGAATTCCAAAAGGGCAGACAGGCTGTTAGCATATGAATGGAGCCCGAGCTGTCAGTCACCTTGTGGTATTGGGTGGGTCCGGTACCCTGCTAGCTGCTTGTTTGCACTGTTTGAATCTGCCTATCAAAGGCAGTTCAGGAAGTTAGATAATCGATTTGTTTACAGAAACTGCTACTTTGTGTACACAAGGAAGTAACCACTGGAGACTGCAGTCTCGGTTGACCACAGAACATTGACTTTCTGTTTACAATACCTTCAAGGCTATTTACTCAAGCAATCAAGGAAATAGCTTTATTCAATGGCCCATCACAGACAATCAAATACACATTCAAACCACTGCAGCTTTATTTGAAAGCCCTCACAGACAATGGACACATTTAAACTGCAATTTTATCCAAACCCATCCCAGACAAGTGGACAGTTTGGATCTCTTGTGTTTTAGCCCAGAAACATCAGATCTGGGTGGGCCCCAAAAAAAGGGTGTAAAAAATAGCTTCCCAGAAGCATCTCGCTCTTCTCTTTTGCTCTTTGGACTGCAGGTGGGCAAGGCTTCTGACCCACTAGCAAGACAATCTAGTGAGAAGTAAAGGGGTGGTAATTTAAGGGAAATGTTGGTAAGATTGTAAGGTTAACATTGTAGCCATTTATCCCTCGTTTTTGCCATCTGCCTTCCCCTGTTAAGCAACTTTACCATGACTACTTTGATCGTGTGGTGTAGTTTCTTTAGTTTTAATAAAATTTGACTTTCTTGCATCCAGACCATTTGTCCATTTTTAATATTTCATTAATTATAAGTTCCTCCAGTCAGAACTGGAAGGGGTGGTTTCGCGATTCGAAACCGCTGATTGGAATTGGTCACAGTGCAGTGGAAAGCTGCCTGATCAAGTAAATTACCGTAAACCAGGTAAAGGATGCCTCCTACAAATTGGCGACCATGAATGGACTGGAGGCAGTTTTTGATATGATAAGTGGTCTGGATCTGGAGAAAGCATCAGCTCTTGCTTTTCTTGCTTTCAGTCTGTGGGTAGCCCTGCAGAAGTTAGCGGCAGCGTGTAAGCTGACCTATTATAGAAGAGGTGGCTGGGTTAAGAAGGGTGAGATGAGGGTGCGGGAGGAGATTACAGAGGCCAAGAATCGGGAGTCAGAGTTTGAAAAATGCCAGGCGGAGGTGGAACGCCTCATAAGAGAGGTGAATGAGGCCAGAGATAGTGGGATGAGGGTGCGGGAATAAAATGCACGCCTCACACTAGAGGTCACAAAATGCCAGGCAGAGATAGAGCGTCTTGTGCAGTAAGTCACAGAGGCTAGGGACAGTGAGATGAGGCTACAGGAGGAAAATGCACACCTCACTCGAGAAGCTAGCGAGGGCAAAAGCCATGCGAGGCACAAGATAGAGTTTCTAAAGTGCCATATTACAGAAGCAAAGAGTAATGAGATGAGACTGCGGGAAGAGAATACCTGCCTCAACTCAGAGGTAACAGAGCAGGAGGAAATGGTTAGGGAGATAAAGGCAGCTTATAAGCTGGCCTGCGACCAAAGGTATAGTGGAGCAAATCATACCCCATGTAACAGAAAGATAGAGAGTTAGGGTGTGGAGTTATTATGGACTAAAGGGATGGTATGTCTCATAAGTCTGAAGGGAAGTCCATTGGACAGTACCAGCAGCCTGAATCAAACCGCCCCACAGGCAGCACCCAGAACAGAGCTGTCTAGGGAATTATAGATCCCAAGACCGCAGCCCACAGCTCCGAGTTTTGAGGAGCTCTGGCAGCAAGAAGGGGTGGACAATGGGGTGGTAGGAGAAAGCCAGCAGGTCCCGCTAGGCAGGCGGGGACCAGGACCAGTGTGCCACCTCCGACAATGGAGGTACGGTCCGCCCATGAACGATAATGACCCAGGGGCTGTTCAGCATACCTATGTGGTACCCTATGATACCCAAAAGCTCAAAGGCCTGGTGAAACATATTCCCCTGCTCTCCAAAAAGGGAGACCCCTCAATGCATTTCCAAGGGATAGAACAGGCAGCCCGTGTTAATGGCTGTGATGATGAAGAGAAAGCCAAAATGTTGTTTTTCTCTGTAGATAGTAAGCTCTATCAGACCCTTTCAGATGAGGTTAAGAGAGGGCAGAAGGGTTTTGAGGACCTAAAGGAGGAAATACAGGAAGCCATGGGTGCGAACGACGGCAGTCCATTCGATCGCATAGGGAAAACACTGCAGAAGGAATGGGAGACCCCACAGGCATTTGCAGACAGGCTGTGGCCAGTCTACAACAGCGCGTGTACAGGGGGACAAGATAGGGCACACCTGAACCAATGGCAGCGGACCCAATGGCTTTGTTGCTTGGTGTCCAATTGTCTGCCCCAGATAAAAGCAAAGGCTGATACTTGGTTTGACCACCGAGACCCCCTAGCAACTGAAGAGACTGTTATCAGGCAGCTCACAGAAGCATATAGGAACGGGAGGAATAGTGGGACCCCCCAGCAAAAGGGTAAGGTCCACGAGGTTAAACCTGGGGTTCAATACAAGAAAGAGTGGCACCAGGAGGGGAGCCGTCCCTACCAGAACAAGGTCACTTGTTACAGGCGTGGGGAGGATGGCCACTGGTGCAGGGATTGTAAAAAGCCTGGGAGAGATTATAAAGCCAGGACCCCCGCAGCCACAACTCAGAAGGCAGAGACAGAAACTCCTCCCGATACAGTCGAGTCCGTCATGGAGTCGATAAAATCTTTCCTCAGGGACAATCAGGGAAAGGTAGCAGCCATCAGTGGTGCTGCAGCCCCCTTGCCCACCTCTGCCTCCCCACAATGACTGGAGAGCAAGAGCCACCAGTGGGAGATAGGAGACCTAGTGATGGTAAAAAACTATTCCTGGGTGGGAAGTTGAGAGCCACTCTACATGGGACCCTATAGTATAGGTGATAGGGCCAGCCCCATGGTCTATGCAGTAAAACTACCCCGGTGCACAAAGTGGTTCCACGCCAACCAATGTAAATTGTATATATCTGACCATACAAGTTCAAATTCACAGGCTGTAAAGACAGGCACTGTGGCTTGTTTCAAGGGAAAAGTTGTCTGACCCACCAATTGGGATGCTTCCCCGCCCTAGTGGGACCTAAGCTTTGGCCAAAGTTTAAATTTGAACCAGCTATTTAGTTCAGAAACAGAGAAACCGCAGCCTGAGAGTAGAAATCTGCAGTCTGTTGTGAGTTCATTCACAGAAAATCGCTTGGGGGGCTCCAGGGAGGAGCCGCACTGTGAAGAGACTGCCCGCGCATGCGTAGTCACTGGTCTGGAGACAGGAATTCCCCAGTCTTTTGAACGGTCTGTTTGCGCAGGCGCAGTTCCCCAGCCCATGACCACAGTGGCTCCTCTTCAGTTTTCCCACGCAGGCGCAGTTGCCTGTTTGAATACAAAGGTTTCACAGCCTCTGTCGTGGGACTCCGGGGAGGAGGTTAATGCAGGCGCAGTTGCCTGTTTAAAGGGACAAGCTTCCCAGCCCACTTCTAGAGTCGTTCCCCCTATGGTGTGGGACTCTGGGGAGGAAGGGATAGCAATTCCTCTTGCAGGGGACATATGGAAGGAGCCAGTACCAGGTTTTGGGCCTGGAGAGGAAGATTTCCAGCCACCAGCAGCGGGTGGTGAGGGGATACCTGCCCCCAGTACAGGACTGGGTAGGGAAAAGGAGACAAACCCGGATTACTGGCAGGCTGCCAGGTATATTAAACAGTGCGGGCTGTTTGCATCAGGGGGAGAAGGTTCCCAGCCAGCTAGGGCTGTGACCCAGGCTCAGAGTCCGTCAGCCAAAGTTTCCCCCACAGAGATGCCCCTCAGAAGGTCTCAGCGGGTCTGCAAGCCCAAGATAAGATGGACACCAGAATACCCACCACAAAGAGCAATCTCCCGAGCCCGGGAGGAAACAGATCACAGAGGTCCCCAACTAGCAGCCATAAGCTGCCAGGGACGAGAAGCAGGAGGCAGACCAGCCTCGCTGCAGGCAGCAGTAATCTGCGACAGTGACACCAGAGATTAGCCTGGCCATCCGGAGACGGGCGGCATTTGTATTATAGCTTTGTGTTAAGTTACCAATGTTTATAGCATGCTTTTAAGGTGTTTAAATTTTAAGTTTAGAATGTAACTATTAGTTTTGAGTTTAAGTTTAAAGTTTAATTTTATAAGTGTGCCAAATGCTTGTATTTTGGTCCGAGGTCGAGAGACCCGACCATGTCTCCACCTAAGGCAGCAGGTCAGTGAGAGGCCTGGCTGCATGTCCTTTTAAGTTCTTTTGCAGGAGTGCACAAAGGAGCAGCCCTGTTCGCCCAGCCCGAGCTGGGCATCGAATGAAGATATACAGAATGTTGGGGATCCCCTCGCCACTGGACAAATCCAGGAGAAGACCCCGCAGCAACCTTCGGGAGAAAACGGACAGGGTCCGGAGGAACCTGCCTACTCATCCTACATGGAAGAGATGGCCCCAGCTGAGTGGGGCACGGCCGCAACCCAGCACTATCCTGACCGAATTTCACTTGCGGGAGACCTCGCTATTGAGGAGTCATGGTGGGGAAGCGTGGGCGCCTTGTCAGATAGGGACGCGTTCCCCGGGAGTGGGTGGTGATGGCCCAGGAAAGACTGTAAAAGGGGAGGGGGAGACCCAAGAGTCGCGTGGGTGCGTTCGGGGAAGGGAGGAACTCACCCGAGGCCCACGGGCAAAGTTAAAGTGTAAGTGTGGCTGGAAAGGATGAGTGGGTGGCCAGATCTGGGGCCAGCGAGAGCCGCCACACAGGCACCCATCATTTTCTGCAGCCAGTCGAGGGAAGACGGGAGGGGAAGGGACTGGGAGTCACGATCCCATACTCCCCAGTCTCGGTCTGTGAAACATGAGGGGTGCCCCGCCTCCACAAAGGGACAAGGGAGGCGCGGCTGGTGGATCAGACTGTTCTGTAAAATCCATTCTGTATGTTTTAAAAAGTTTAAGACCATTAAAGGGGGGGTGGAAGGAACATCACTGCCTGGGTGGGAGGAGCAATACCCACTTGAATTTTGCGACTCATCATTGGCACGTGATGGTCAGGGTTTATTTCAGCATTTTGTTTCAAATGTTTAATGAAGATTTTTGTATTTTGTTTTACAGTTCCAAGCGCTGCAGAGCCGCAGGACCATCTCCGTGCTTGGGATCATTTTGATTACATTGTATAACCAAGATTGCAACATTTTGTAATATGTTATAATGTAACAAGTGGTGCAGGGGTATGAGTCCCCTATTGTAACATTTTGTAATTGATGTATCTGTAGATGCCTACCGTACCAGTTTTTCTTGGATTTGAGGGAATAGATGGGTTGGGGGATCAGTGGTAGGTAGCTATAGGAAAATACAGGGGATGGTTTTTTGTGGGGTGTCAAAAAATGTTGCTCACTTCTAAAAGCAAGTTGGAGGTATCCAAGGGTGGAATGTAGGGGTCGCAAAATCCCCTCAGCCCCCGAGGATCGGGAAATATTAATCCACATCGTGGACGAATGCCTGTGTGATTAAAATTGTCTCTGGGTTGGACAATGTTTTAAAACATACCCAGAGCCGCAAGAAGCGGCGTTAATAAGCTCGTAAGCTGGGCAGCACTTGGACACTGGAATCAAAGAACTTTGTGAAAATCGCACACTTCAAGATTGTACATTTTATTAAAAGTTGTACTCTTGAGTTTTGGACTGTTAAAAATGGCTGAACAGACCTCATGGAAACAGAATTTCAAAAGGGCAGACAGGCTGTTAGCATATGAATGGAGCCCAAGCTGTCAGTCACCCTGTGGTATTGGGCGGGTCCGGTAACCTACTAGCTGCTTGTTTGCACTGGGGAGTAGCTCATTTGAATCTGCCAATCAAAGGCAGTTCGGGAAGTTAGATAATCGATTTGTTTACAGAAACTGCTACTTTGTGTACACAAGGAAGTAACCACTGGAGACTGCAGTCTTAGTTGACCACAGAACAATGACTTTCTGTTTACAATACCTTCGAGGCTATTTACTCAAGCAATCAAGGAAATAGCTTTATTCAATGGCCCATCACAGACAATCAAGAACACATTCAAACCACTGCAGCTTCATTCGAAAGCCCTCACAGACAATGGACACATTTAAACTGCAACTTTATCCAAACCCATCCCAGACAAGTGGACAGTTTGGATCTCTTGTGTTTTAGCTCAGAAACATCAGATCTGGGCGGGCCCCAAAAGAAGGGGTATAAAAGTTAACTTCCCAGAAGTATCTCGCTCTTCTCTTTCACTCTTTGGACTGCAGGTGAGCAAGGCTTCTGACCCACTAGCAAGACAATCTAGTGAGAAGTAAAGGGGTGGTAATTTAAGGGAAATGTTGGTAAGATTGTAAGGTTAACATTGTAGCCATTTATCCCTCGTTTTTGCCATCTGCCTTCCCCTGTTAAGCAATTTTACTGTGACTACTTTGATCGTGTGGTGTAGTTTCTTTAGTTTCAATAAAATTTGACTTTCTTGCATCCAGACCGTTTGCCTGTTTTTAATATATCATTAATTATAATTTCCTCCAGTCAGAACTGGAAGGAGTGGTTAGCAATTCAAAACCGCTGATTGGAATTGGTCACAGTGCTGCCTGACCAGGTAAATTATCGTAAACTAGGTAAAGGATGCCCCCGTACACTTTAAACAAGCCTGCCAAAATTAAACAAAGACTTAATTAAACTCAACTTAATTTGGCGTGCAGATAAGGGGTGAAGAACCGATATAATTGTAGGATCACCGGCAGCCAAGCTCTCTCTTCTTCTCTCCTTGTCCCATGCTTACACCGAAGAAAAATGCCCACCATAACACCGGGGCCCAAACCCGCAGCAGGAGAGTGCCAGCCATCAGGGTGCAAAAAGGAACGAAGCAAAACAACAAGATCGAGGGCCAGCCATCGGGGCACGAAGAGGAATCAAGCCAAACAGCAAGATCAAGGCAGGCTCGACCGAGGACAACTAGGCCGCAACCGCAGCCTTACACAACTGAGCCGACACCGAAGGTCACCAACCGAGCCCCAGCCGCAACAAAACTCAACGACCAAACCACCACGAGAAGAGCAAAACCCGAGGTTTCCACTCTACAACCTAAGGTATCCAACAAAAGACTTTACTGTCCATATTTCTACCAAAAGAAAAGGGGGCTTACCAGACAAATCCATAACCATGCCCTTACCGCATCAGCAGACTCAACCCAACTGAGGGACCTTCGCAGTTCCCAAGGCTGAGACCATGTGGGGACGGCAGGCCCCAAAGGGCACAGAGAGCGAACCCCAAAACCGCAACCGACTTAACCGCCAGGTTTCGAACTGTCAAGGAAATCCCATTTGTGAGCATAAATCCCTGACCCTTCTTAGCTCAATCTAGTTAGGTATTGGGGGTGGGACAAGGGTAGGGGGATTATTAATGTGATTGTTCCCTGGTTGTGCCGTGTGTTCCCCATTCCCAACATGTGTACTTTTATATGTCTGTAATTATTCCAGTAATTTTCAGTGTTGTTATATTGTTGTGCCTTTAATAAAATTACGGTTTTCTTGTACCAAACCAGTTGTCTACTCTAATTCTGTATCGCCGCCTGTACCTAAGTCCAGTGTCTAGAACTCAGGGGTGTGGGAGCGATACAAACCGCTCAGAGACAGTCAGGGGCTGAGCTGACTGGGCACACGCCACCCCCTACAGATTTGGAGGGTAACTTGGAGGCAGTGGTGTTCCAATGTGCCTGCTGCCCTTGTCCTTCTAGGTGGTAGAGGTCATGTGTTCGGAGGTGCTGCTGAAGAAGCCTCGGTGAGTTGCTATAGTGCATCTTGTAGATAGTACACACTGCAGCCATGGTACGCCGGTGGCGGAGGGAGTGAATCTTTAAGGTGGTGGATGGGGTGCCAATCAAACGGGTTGCTTTGTCCTGGATCGTGTTGAGCATCTTGAGTGTTGTTGGAGCTGCACTCATCCAGACAAGTGGAGAGTATTCCATCACACTCCTTACTTGTGCCTTGTAGATGGTGGAAAGACTTTGGGGAATCAGGAGGTGAGACACTCGCCATAGGATACTTAGGGGGAGAAATTCTGTATCGACCCGTTTGGTGTGCAATTATCAGCCGGGCGCAAAGCTTAGCGCCTGGCGCTAATTATTGCCTCCAACTGCAAACTTGGGCTCTATCGCCACTGGACGTGATTTGAGCACTAAATCAGCTGCTACATTCCTCTCTTAAGGTGCTAATGCCGAGGAGCAAGGCACTACCTCAGAGCGCTGGCGAAGCTCATGTGATGTCAATTATCAATGGAACAGAGACACACTGGTGCCAGCCAGTTCTTAAAGGGGAGGGTCGATCTTCCTCTCCAGCCACACCCTACTCATTGCAGCCTTGAATCTTGGCCTGAAGAGACCTGTACATCAATTCTGCTGGAAAGAACAATGGAGAGTCCCAGGGAAAGAGCTCAGAGTGCAGCCACAATAATCTCTTCCAAATCGATGCAAGGAAGGCCAAATCAAAACGAACCTGCAAAGTGCTGCTCAGTACCCAAAACTCCGTCACACACCATTGAATCTCTCCAGAAGTCTCTCTCTCTCTCTCAGAATGCGTGGTGCATAAATGTCGCCAACAAAAAGAGGCAGAAAGCAACCGCCTTTAAATAGCACTCCCCCAGTCCATTTCCGACTGCAAAACTTTCCCCTCTACTTGTCGTTGCTAGTGGCAGGCGGAAAGGCAGGGGGCGCAACTCAATATCTGGTCCAGGGTGCTACCGGGGTGTTGCATGCTTGACTCATGTCATGATCTGTGGGTGCAGGAGATCGTGGCGGCAGAGTTTAGTGCCGCCACAAAATGTCTGGTCAACTTCGCGAGCGACGCAAACATCGCCACGCCCGGACACTAGTTGCTTTGTGCCCCGTTAGCACCCTCACTGGGGTGCTAACGGGTGGCGCTAATCAACCAAATTTTCCCCCGCGAACCTCTGACATGCTCCTGTTGCCACAGTATTTATGTGGCTGGTCCAGTTAAGTTTCTGGTCAATGGTGACCCCAGGATGTTGATGGTGTGGGATTAGGCGATGGCAATGCTGTTGACTGTCAAGGGGCGGTGGTTAGTCTCTCGATTGTTGGAGATAGTCATTGCCTGGCACTTGTGTGACGCGAATGTTACTTGCCACTTATCAGCCCAAGCCTGAACGTCGTTCAGGTCTTGTTGCATGCGGGCATGGACTGCTTCATTATCTGAGGAGTTGTGAATGGAACCGAACACTGTGCAGTCATCAGCGAACATCCCCATTTCTGACATTATGTTGGAAGGAAGGTCATTGATGAAGCAGCTGAAGATGGTTGGGTCTAGAAAACTGCCCTGAGGAAAGCCTGCAACGATGTCCTGGGGCTGTGATGTTTGGCCTTCAACCACCACAACCATCTTCTATTGTGCTAGGTATGACTCCAGTCAGTGGACAGTTTTCCCCCAATTCCCATTGACTTCAGTTTTACTAGGGCTGCTTGATGCCACACTTGGTCAAATGCTGCCTTGATTTCAAGGGCAGTCACTCTCGCCTCACCTATAGAATTCAGCTTCTTTGTCCATGTTTGGACCAAGGCTGCAATGAGGTAGGTGGCTAAGTGGTCTTAGCAGAACCCAAACTGGGCATCAGTGAGCAGGTTATTGGTGATTAAGTGCCCATTGATAGCACTGTTGGTGACACCTTCCAGCACTTTGCTGATGAAGCGGTAATTGGCCGGATTGGATTTGTGCTGCTTTTTGTGGACAGGATATACCTGGACAGTTTTCCACATTATCGGATAGATGTCAGTGTTGTAGTTATACTGGAATGCTTGGCTATAGGCGTGGCTAGTTGTAGAGCACAAGTCTTCAGCACGATAGCCAGGATGTTGTCGGGGCCCATAGCCTTTGCTGTATCCAGTGCACTCAGCTGTTTCTTGATATCACGTGGAGTGAATTGAATTGGCTGAAGACTGGTTTCTGTGATGGTTGGGACCTCACGAGGAGGCTGATTAGGATCATCCACTCAGCACTTCTGGCTGAAGATAGTTGCAAATGCTTCAGCCTTGTCTTTTGCACTCACGTGCTGGGCTCCACCATCATTGAGGATGGGGATATTCATGGAGCCTCCTCCTCCTGTTAGTTGTTTAATGGTCCACCACCATTCACGACTGGATGTGGCAGAACTGCAGAGCTTTGATCTGATCCATTGATTGTGAGATCGCTTAGCCCTCTCTATAGCATGTTGCTTCTACTTTTTAGCATGCATGTAGTCCTGCATTGCAGCTTTCCCAGGTTGGCACCGCATTTTTAAGTACGCCTGGTGCTGCTCCTGGCAGGCACTTCTACACTCCTTATTGAATCAGGGTTGGTCCCCTGGCTTGATGGTAATGGTAGAGTGAGGGATATGCCAGGCCATGAGGTTGCAGATTGCGGTGGAATACATTTTAGCTGCTGCTGATGGCCCACAGTGCCTCATGGATGCCCAGATTTGAGCTGCTAGATCTGTTCTGAATCTATCCCATTTAGCACAGTGGTAGTGTCAGACAGCACGATGGAGGGTGTCCTCAGTGTGAAGATGGGACTTCGACCCCACAATGACAGTGGGGCGGTCACTGCTACCAATACTGTCATGGACAGATGCATCTGTAACAGGTAGCTTGGTGAGGATGAGGTCAAGCAGCTTTTTCCCTCGTGTTGGTTCTCTCACCACTTGTCGCAGGCCCAGACTGGCAGCTATGTCCTTCAGGACTCGGCCAGCTTGGTCAGTAGTGGTGCCACCGAGGTAGCGGAATCCTAAAGACGCTTAATTCGACTACCTCAAACTTTAGTTGAAAGTGAACGTCTGAGAAATACACCTGATCCGGGATAACGCCAAAGGGGCTGGGACTAGTAAATATCCCTTCAATCTATCCACTAAGATACATGCAGTATCTGAGCTGGTGCCTGCGAGTGTGAAATCAAGAGAAAGTGTTTCTTCATCATCACTCTCTTCTTGCTGTTCCTCCACTGTCCGCCCAGGTTGCACTTCTTGGATACCTGAAAGGAGAAAGGCACATGGGTAAGGTTGTGGTGAGGGGGTGGGGGGAAGAGGTGCACACTTAAACCATCTGTAGCTTTTTAGTCAGAAGAGAACATGGGATGAGGAGGAAGTGGGATGTGAAAAGGAGGATTAGGTATGAGGATACCGTCATCTTCAATGATTTCAGCCCCGCCGCTGGCCATGGTCTCAGCAATGGCCCTTCTGAAAATGGCCAGCATCGTCTCCTCCATGGGGCTTAGAGCATTCAGGCACGTCTGTCCCCCTCTGGTTAATCCGTGCTGCCTTATCCATTTTAATAAAAAGTTGGTCCATCTTTATTTCAGGTTTTCCTTTGCCCCATGTGAGAGCACCAATCTTTGTTTTGCTCCCTCTAACTTTTTTTATAAGTTAAGGGGAAAAATTGTGTCGCACCACCTTTGGGGCGCTATCTTCGTTGGGGCGCTACTTTTAGCGCCCCGAAAAAATTAGCACCTCCACAGCCGAAATTCACTGGTAGCATCCCAAGATGGAAGCGGGGTGCTAATGGAAGCACCCCACCTCCCTCTTGGGGCGCTGTGAGTGAATATCTGGAAAAACGGGTGAAACAGCGATTTACTTGTACTTCTTGCAATTTAATATACTGTATTCGCTGCTCACGATGTGGTCTCCTCTACATTGGGAGAACAAACGCAGATTGGGCGACCGCTTTGCGGAGCATATCCGTTCAGTCTGTAAGAGCGACCCTCAGCTTCCGGTCGCCTGTCACTTTAATTCTCCGCTTCCCTCCCACTCTGACCTCTCTCTCCTCGGCCTATTACATTGTTCCAATGAAGTTCAAAGTAAGCTCGAGGAACAGCACCTCATCTTCCTATTAGGCACTTTAGAGCCTTCCGGACTCAACATTGAGTTCAACTGTAAGGGGTTTTCCTTGAGAGATTTCCCTGAGGTTTCTCTCTCTAGAGGCCTCTCTCTCTTGCACAGTAAAACCTTGAGTGGTTCGACCCAATCGCCCCTTAGATTCTATACTCTGGACTTAGGGGCAGGAACTACAATGCAGAGAAAACCCTTGTAGACCAAGTTTGATGAAACAAAATGAAATTTTATTGTATAAATAAAATATCAAATCAAATGCAAGCAGATAAGGGAGTACATGGGAGGGAAAAACACACAAACAAATCGTAACGACACAGTACTAACTAAGGCAAATACAGGCATCTTATACTCTACAAAGATCATCATGAAATAAGGAAACACACGGAATATCGAGGGACAACAACTCATGTTAATTGTACCCTTAAATCCACCCCCTTATTAAACCTATCTAGATCTGATTGTGAAGGGCCAGAAACATGCTCACCAATCCCACTAGGAAGTGCATGGTTTTGAAATCGAGTCTGTGTTTGGTCCTTTCAGGTGTTTCGTCTCCACGTGGAGCGTGGAGCCCCTGCGAGCTGCGCCACACCTCTCTCCTGAGGTGGGGGTCGGGGGCGGCTGGACACCGGCGGGCCTGGATGTTGGCGGGGTTGAGGATTATCGGCTCGATCCTGGTTAGAGGAGCCTTGGGCTGGCTCCCATCGCTTCTTCAGTTTGTTTTTATCTCTTCTCCTTCCAACCGGGGTGGCTGGAAGGTTTCTTCTCTTGGGGTTTTTATTTTTTTGTTTCTTCTCCCAAGTTGGGTCGATGGCCTCTCGTTCCGACAACGGCCCGGGGATGGTCGATGATCTCCCGATGTGTTTTCCCTGGGGCGGGATGCGAGCTTCGAGACGGCCTTCTCGATGTTGGCTTTCTTCTTCCTCCTGCGAGTGCCTGCTTCTTCTTCTGGCTGTGATTCAAACTCTCGTTCTCTCCAGCTCTCTCTGTCTCCAAGCTTCTTTTCAACTCAGTTACTCTCCAAGCTCGCCGCTACTGCCGAAAAGTCTCTCCAGATATACCTTTCTTCCAGAAACTTCCATCTCCCGCCCAAAATCAGGTTAGTCTTTGTTTTACTTTTGGCGGGCTGAGAGCACAGCGGGGTAGTTATTATATTTTAAAATGTCTTAAACGGCCGGTAAAGGCCCATCTCTGGTCTGGAATTACCTTCATTGTTTTTAATGTCCTGCTGATTTCGTTATCTAGTCCTGGGTGCTGTTCTCATGAATATGAAATTGTCCACTCTTGTCTGGGTCAACATTTAAATGGCCTCTGTCTCCAGGCCGATCTTGACTGGATCTGCATCTAATCCATATGCATACGTGTGAGTCTGGTTTCGTTCTCTCAGAAACAGCTTCCAGAACTTGCTGTAGGTTGAATCCACAAAGCTGTCTGAGGTTGCGCAGGAACCATTTTAAAGTGTCCCAATAAGCTGGTCACATGTTATGGCAGCCATTTTGTATGCCCCTTTTTCTGGGCTTCTTTTAAAACAGTCTTTAAAATCATGGCCTCTTCTGCCATTTGACCCTTATTAATACAAAGTCCAATTTTGCGAATCCTACACTCCTCCCTGATGATACTGTAACTTGCTTGAAGTATCATAATTCTGGGTGAGCAAAATTTTCTGACTTTCCACAATCTAACCATCCCCAGTATTTACCTATCTATGACCCCACGACACATGCATTTCCCATTTCAGAAAAATCTAGTGTACATTGAGCATCTATAGATGGCAATATCTTGGAGTTAAAAATATAACAACTTACTTCCAGGTCATAGAGTCATAGAATTATACAGCACAGAAAGAGGCCCTTCGGCCCATCGTGTCTGCACCGTCCATCAAGCCCTGTCCAATCTAATCCCATTTTCCAGCATTTGGTCCATAGCCTTGTATGCAATGGCATTTCAAGTGCTCATCCAAATGCTTCTTGAATGTTGTGAGGGTTCCTGCCTCTACCACCCTTTCAGGCAGTGAGTTCCAGACTCCAACCACCCTCTGGGTGAAAAAGTTCCTCCTCAAATCCCCTCTAAACCTCCTGCCCCTTACCTTGAATCTATGCCCCCTTGTTATTGACCACCCTACTAAGGGGAAAAGTTCCTCTTTTTCTACCCTATCTATGCCCCTCATCATTTTGTGCACCTCAATCAGGTCCCCCCTCAGCCTTCTTTGCTCCAAGGAAAACAATCCCAGCCTGTTCAGTCTTTCTTCATAGCTGAGGCGCTCCAGCCCAGGTAACATCCTGGTAAATCTCCTCTGCACCCTCTCCAATGCAATCACATCCTTCCTATAGTGAGGCGACCAGAACTGCACACAGTACTCCAGCTGTGGCCTTACCAGCGTTTTGTACAGCTCCATCATAACCTCCCTGCTCTTATACTCTATGTCTCGGCTAATGAAGGCAAGTGTCCCATATGACTTTTTAACCACCTTATCTACCTGTTCCGCTGCCTTCAGGGATCTATGTACATGTACACCAAGGTCCCTCTGACCCTCTGTACTTCCTAGGGTCCTACCACTCATTGTGTATTCCCTTGCCTTATTTGTCCGTCCAAAATGCATCACCTCACACTTTTCAGGGTTAAATTCCATTTGCCACTTTCCGCCCATCTGACCAACCCGTTTATATTGTCCTGTAGCCTGAGGCTTTCCTCCTCACAATATACCACCCCACCAATTTTCATGTCATCTGCGAACTTACTGATCATACCTTTTACATTCTCCTCCAAATCATTTATGTAGATCACAAACAGCAAGGGACCCAACACCGATCCCTGAGGTACCCCACTGGACACAGGCTTCCAGTCACAAAAGCAACCTTCGTTCATCACCCTCTGCCTCCTGCCACTCAGCCAGTTTAGGATCCAACATGCCAAGGCACCCTGGATCCCATGGGCTCTTACCTTCTTGACCAGTCTCCTATGCGGGACTTTGTCAAAAGCCTTACTGAAGTCCATGTATACCACATCCACAGCATTTCCTTCATCCACACACCTAGTCACCCCCTCGAAAAATTCAATCAGATTGGTCAGATATGATTTACCCTTGACAAAGCCATGCTGACTATCCCCGAGTAATCCTTGCCTCTCCAAGTGGAGACTAATTTTGTCCCTCAGAATTTTTTCCAATAATTTCCCTACCACAGATGTTAGGCTCACTGGCATGTAATTTCCTGGTTTATCCCTGCTACCCTTCTTGAATAATGGTACTACGTTAGCTGTTCTCCAGTCCTCTGGTACATCCCCTGTGGCCAGAGAGGTTCTGAAAATTTGTGTCAGAGCCCCTGCAATCTCCTCCTTTGCCTCACACAGCAGCCTGGGATACATCTCGTCCGGGCCTGGGGATTTATCCACTTTTTGGCCTGCTAAAACCTCTAGTACCTCTTCCCTCTCGATGCTAGTATGTTCAAGTATATCACAGCCCCCTTGCCCGACTTCTATGTCTAAATCGTCTTTCTCCATAGTGAACACAGATGCAAAAAATTCATTTAAAACCCCGCCTACATCATCTGGCTCTACACACAGATTGCCACTTTGGTCCCTAATGGGCCCTACCCTTTCCCTGGTTACCCTCTTGCCCTTAATATACTTATAAAACATCTTAGGATTTTCCTTTATTTTGCTCGCCAGTGTTATTTCATGGCCCCTCCTCGCTCTCCTAATTTCTTTTTTAAGCATGCCCCTGTACTTTTTATACTCCTCTAGGGCTTCCTCCATCTTTAGTCTTTTGTAACTGCCAAAAGCCCCCCTTTTTTTCCTAATGCATTTTTGTATATCCTTTGTCATCCAAGGTTCCCTTTGCTTGTTGGTCCCACCCTTGACCTTTATGGGAACCTGTTGGCGTTGTACTCTCTCTATTTCCCTTCTGAAAGTCTCCCACTGCTTTGATGTGGATTTTCCTATAAGTATCTGCTCCCAGTCCACTTTTGCCAGATCCTGCCTTATCATATTAAAATCGGCCTTCCCCCAATTTAGAACCCTTATTTCCGGGCCGTCTTTGTCTTTTTCCATGACCACCTTAAATCTCACCGAATTATGATCACTGTCGCCAAAATGCTCTCCTACTGACACTTCCACCACTTGCCCGGCTACATTCCCTAGAATTAGGTCCAGTACCGCCCCCTCTCTTGTAGGACTTTCTACATGTTGGCTCAAAAAGCTCTCCTGGATGCACTTTAAGAATTTTGCACCCTCTAAGCCTTTCACACTCTGACTATCCCAATTAATATTTGGGAAGTTGAAATCTCCCACTATTATTACCCTATTATTTTCGCACTTCTCTGAGATTTGCCTACATATCTGTTCCTCTATTTCCCCCTGACTATTTGGGGGCCTATAATACACTCCCACATGGCCTCATTAGAGGAACCCGCTAATATATCATCCCTCCTTACAGCAGTAATTGACTCCTTAATTAATATTGCAACACCCCCTCCCCTTTTACACCCCCCTCTGTCTTGCCTGAAGATTCTATACCCCGGAATATTGAGCTGCCAGTCCTGACCCTCCCTCAACCATGTCTCCGTGATAGCAACAATATCGTACTCCCATGTGTTCAACAACAACTTCAGTTCATCCACCTTATTTGCAAGACTCCTTGCATTAAAATAAATGCCTTCCAGCCTTCCCATATTGCCTTTTGCCTTCACATATTTGCTGTGCCTTCCCAGCTAACTTGTTTTTTCCTCCGTATTTGGCTGTAAATCACCCCCTACTATAGCTCCACTCTGCATCCCATCCCCCTGCCAAGTTAGTTTAAACCCCCCCAACTGTGCTAGCAAACCTCCCCGCAAGGATATTGGTCCCCCTCTGGTTCAGGTGTAAACCGTCCGACTTGTACAAGTCCCACCTTTCCCAGAAGCAGACCCAGTGATCCAGGAAACTAAAGCTCTCCCTCCTGCACCATCCCTTTAGCCACGCATTCATCTGTTCTATCTTCCTATTCCTATACTCACTAGCAAGTGGCACCGGCAGTAATCCAGAGATAACAACCTTTGAGGTCCTGCTCTTTAATCTTCTACCCAGCTCCCTAAATTCTTGCTGCAGAACCTCATCCCTCTTTTTACCTATGTCATTGGTACCAATGTGGACCACGACCTCTGGCTGTTCGCCCTCCCCCTCCAGAATGCCCTGCAGCCGCTCAGTGGCATCCTTGGCCCTGGCACCAGGGAGGCAACAAACCATCCTGGATTTACGTCTACGGCCACAGAAACGCCTATCTGTTCTCCTAACTATAGAATCCCCTACCACTATTGCTCTCCCACTCTTTTTCCTCCCTTTTTGGGCAGCAGGAGCACCCCCATTGCCAGGAAGTTGGCTGCTGCCGCCTTCCATTGATAAGTTATCCCCCCCAACAATGTGGAGGGGAGGCCTTATACCCCTACATTACTTAGTGCATACATGTTACCCTTTAATAAAACAACACATCTAATTCAAATGCAATAAGAAAAGAAAATGCACACGAAAAATCAAAAAATACACATGAATACATGTCTAAATTGTAGTGTATGTAACTGTTCCACCTTTAAGAGAACTATTTTAAGGGTTGCACTACTTTATCTTGGCTGCTGTATACTGTAATACCGGTGGTGACCACATCAGTATACAAGTGCTGTGTAATGATTTATTGGGCAGTTCAGCCCTGACCTTCGACTAGTAAAGACTTGTTAAAGTTATTCTTGTGGTCTGTGTGCAGTGATTCATGTTAACCATAACTGGAACACACAGACTTAACAGTGGCGATGAGTACGATCTTACCCTGCGGCAGAGACATATCCAAGGCAGTTTAACGGGCGTCGAGAAGAGGCATCCGCCCTCATCATCCTGCTGAGAAAAGACTCAGTTCTGAAGAGCAAGGAAGAATCCTGACACGAAGCCTTCCATCAGCAACAGGCAGTGATCATCCCTTCTATCACGGTGGTGGGTAAGCCGATCAGCGATGAGCAGCAAGTCGGCCACGTTGGCTGTGAAGTAGGGGAGGGAAAAACGGAGGATATAAGGGCGGAGAGCTCGACCACGGCCGGGGAAAAGAGCCCGACAGAAGTCGGGGCCAGAGGCGCTGAGACTGGGGCAGCGCAAGGCATGGGAGCCGCGGTGAATGCAAACACAGCCGCTTTAAAAGACTGGGCTGCAAGCGGGCTGGGAGACACAACAGCATCGAGAGAGAGCTCGACCGCGACCGGTGAAAGAGGCCGGGCAGCTACCGAGGCCGCGAGGCGCAGCGACCGGGACAGCGTAAGGCGCGGGAAAAAACAAAATAAAAAACCGCGGAGAACTCAGCCGCAGCCGGGGGGGGAAAGGACCGGACTGCAAGAGGGGCTGGGAGGCACGATCATAAGACGCCGGAGAAAATTAAAAAAAAACCACGGAGAACTCAGCCGCAGCCGGGGGGGAAGGACCGGACTGCAAGAGGGGCTGGGAGGCACGATTTGAAAACCGCTGGGGAGGGCGAATGCAGCAATACGGCAATCACCATTACAGCCAGCGGGGGAGAAAGGCAAACGCGGGAAGCCGCCATTTTCGTAGGCGGGGAAGAAGACAAGCGCGGGAAACCGCCATTTTGAAAAGAAAAAGTTAAAGAAAACTTTCTTTTTGTTTCTCAAGAAGATTGTGAGGATGCCTAAGCGTGGTAACATCAACGATTTTGATTCCGATGTTGAAGATTGGGCCACGTATGTAGAACGCATAGAGATATATTGTAAGGCAAATAAAATATCGAATGAAGATAAAGCACTAACCTTACTAAACTCAATGGGTGCGAAGACATACGGGCTATTGAAGCATCTTCTATCACCAGCTAAACCGGCGGATCAGACCTTCGCTAAAATTGTTGCTGCCCTGAAAAATCATTTGAACCCCACACCGCTGATGTTAGCGGAACGATTTAAATTTTATGCGAGAACGCAACTGAAAGAGGAAAGCAACGCGGAGTATTTAATTGAACTGCGTAAGCTAGCGAAATACTGTCAGTTTGGGAAAAGCCTGACAGAGGCACTGAGAGACAAATTCATGTGTGGATTGTCGAAAGAAGGAACACAAAAGCGGTTGCTTGAAGAGAATGATCTTACACTTGATAAGGCTGTCACTATTGCAGCATTGCATGAAGCCACAGCGAGAGGCACTGCGGAAATGCAGCTGAAGGCAGCGGTACTCAGCGTAGATCAAATGGCTTTGGGTACAACGAAATGTTATCGTTGTGGAAAGACAACACACGATCAGAACCAATGCTGGTTTAAAGACCAGGAATGTAGAAAATGTGGCAAGCTTGGTCACATAGCTAAAGTATGCCGGTCAGGAAAGAAGACCAGCAACAAAAAGTCACCACAGGAAAAGTGCAGAAAGGTACATAAGGTGGCTGAGAAGAGTTCGGATGAACAGAATTCGGATTCAGACTCCAACAGCAAGGAACTGGGTAGTCTGAGAATTCACAATGTGAGTAAGGAAGCTAACCGACAAACTATCTGGGCCACACTGCAGATAGCAGGAATCCAAGTGAAGATGGAATTGGACACCGGATCGGCGTTGACGGTCATGAATAAGCAAGATTACAAAAGGCTATTCACACATATTCCCCTATGGGATACAGAGATAGTATTAAAGACATACATGGGGCAAAGAGTATACCCCATCGGAAAGATAAAAGTCAAGGTGGTACACAAGGGCAAAGAACACCAAGGAATGGACATATATGTACTACCTGAGGGAGGTCCACCACTTCTGGGACGGGAGTGGATCAGGAAAATAAATATGGACTGGCACTCCCTAAAAACAATAACGGTAGATTCCGGAAAAAACAAAGATGTCAAACCTGCACGATTGTCCAGAATATTGGATGAGGGCATATGCAGCAGTGACAGTGACAAAGCAGAGAGTGAGAACTCGGTGAAGACAATCAGCTCAGACTCTGGAACTGATGATGGTAAGACCAGCCCATGTGCAAAAGACAAATCTAAAATGGACTTGCAGACTAATGATGGAAAAACGAAGGAGTGCATAAATGCTTCAGGAGAGAACAAAGTATCAGAACAGAGTTCCACTGAACAACAACAACATAGTTTGACAGAGAATTCTGAGTCTGTCCAGCCTACAGACATGCACATTTCTGAGGAACACCGGGCTCGAACTCAACTCAATCTCAAACTACAACAGCAATTAGAACAAATGATTCGCCGTTTTGAGCAAGAGATGAATGCAAAGAAAAAGTTCTTTGACACAGAGTTGGAGAATCTGGGAAGACAGCAGAGGCAGCTGATTGAGAAAATGGAGCAGGAACACACAAACCGTCTGCGCGATGAGGCCAAACGAATCAAAGCTGAGCAAGAAAGGGAATATGTCAAATTCATCGATCAGTTGAAAGCTAAGAAGAAAGAGTACCCTTTTGTGAGCAGTGTCAGCAGTAATAAGCCACTCAGGGGATTGGTGGCAGAGGCAAAAGCTGAAGTGATGGAGGAAATAGAAGACAATAGAGAAGAAGCAAAAGATGATGACTCATCTGAACCATTATCACTCCTACCAGGTCACGCACGTGGTCCCTCCGAACTGAGCCAAATCAGTCTGGAAGTAGAAAAACTTCCCCAGGTACTCGAGCCTTTAGAAGTCAGCAATGCTGGTTCTGAAGTTACGAAAGTTCAAGCTGTTAAGTCCAGTGAAGGACTATTACATGAGTCACCCCAGCAATGAGAACCTACTACACCACCGAGAGCTACTACACCACCGAGGCGTTATCCGGACCGAGTCAGGAAGCGCAGGAGGCGCCTCCGCAGAGATTGAATCTGTGAACTGTTTTTACATGAAGTTGTGTATATATGTTATGATGTTATGTTTAATGGGGAATATATATACTGTTAAGCTAAAAAGGGAGGATTGTAGTGTATGTAACCGTTCCACCTTTAAGAGAACTATTTTAAGGGTTGCACTACTTTATCTTGGCTGCTGTATACTGTAATACCGGTGGTGACCACACCGGTATATAAGTGCTGTGTAATGATTTATTGGGCAGTTCAGCCGTGACCTTCGACTAGTAAAGACCTGTTAAAGTTATTCTTGTGGTCTGTGTGCAGTGATTCATATTAACCATAACTGGAACACACAGACTTAACAAAAATAATACAGAAGAGGGAGGGAAAACTTTAACTTTATACAAAACAGCCAAATTTGAACGGGTGTCTCTTCTTCTACCCGCACATAATGCTTCCTCCATGCCCCTCTATTCTCACACTTTTGCGAATGTTTGACCCTTTTACAGTGTACAAACAGTAAATAAACAAAAATGACAACCTGACACACTACAAGAATGTGGGAGGCTATCCTAATCCAGGAAGGGACTTCTATATTAGTGAACAGGTCCCACCACGGTGGGGTCACTATGTCCAATATGTCTGCCCCTATCTCTAAAGTCGTCTGCTCCAGTGTGTAGAAGTGTTTCTGTGAAACAGCAATGGCTTTTAATATCTTGGTGAGGTATTCAGGGAGAAGGGGAATGATATATCCAAAATGTGCAACGAATCGTTCCAGATCGGTGAAATTCTCTTTCACAGTGATGTGAACAGTGGAAGGTTCAGGAATGGGGACAATTCGCTCTTGGGCCACTTGAACTTCTGCCCTGGTCTTGAAACAGAAGCTGCTGTCACTAACCGGACACCAACCGTGCTGTCCATGCTGGTAGTGGGGCGCTGCAGTGGTGACACAGTATGTCCCACCTCCTATATATGCCACCTGCAGGGGCACATGGCCTTGTGCCATTGCCTCCATGGTGCAAGCGAGCAGTTCTGAACCCGCACTGTGGTTTTGAATGGGCATTCAAGTGCTGGGGACACAGGATGATGTGTGCTCCCCGGCTCCGGCAGCCCGAGAGGTCGGTACCCATCATTGCATGCTCCCATCGAATGACTTAAGGTGGGACCCCTCTGTTGCGAATGTGCGCACCCCCCAGAATGACTCCAATGTTCTCCACCCTGTATACCGGGGCGGGTTTAGCTGTCTTTCCCATCACCGGCATTCTTACCACTTTACCCATAATGGTGTGATTAGACCGTCCACAGTCCACTGGGACTGGGTAGGCCTCTGAAGCTAGTCTGAGCTGGCACGGACTCAATGTATTCTCAAAAGGGTGGAGGGCTGCGAGGTGCTTGTTGCTGATCCAGGAGGAGACTAAACGTTGCTTTAAATCCTCCAGATTACTGCGGCCCTCGCCCAGTAACCACGCCCCGTATAGCACACAAGCTTCGTTCTGCGCAGCCTGATCGGACGCGTTCCGATCCTCCCTGATGAGAGCATTTACCGTTCTGGCGTGTTTCTCCAGCTCAGCTATAATTTCTTTTAAGTGCAGTGTCATGGCCTGGTGCTCGTGTAACTCAGAACCTACTACCTTATTCTCGTCAGTCAGTATCTTTCTTAACTGTGTTTTCAAACCATTGATCTGGGTTTGCAGCTCCACATCATCCAGTGTGTTGATGATGGAAGTTCGTGTATTAAAAGCTGTGAAAATATCATTTACTGCACCCCTTCTTTGCCTCCCTATTTTGTCCAAGACCTCATGTGGTGTGGTGTACAATTCGGCTCTGTCGACATCGGCAAAGTCGAATTCGTAAAACTGTTTAAACATGTTTGTTACCAGGACCTTGTATAATTGCTCTGTTTCCTTGGGGCACCACGCTGGCAATCTTACCTCGGTGAGGATTAAAATCACCGAAGCCACCACGTAGTGGATCCCTTGGTACAGTACCTGACCTGTGGGTACCAATACCAATCCATTCCCGGGCCCCTTTGTCGTGGTGGGGCTCCCTTCCTTGAGGGCTTTGGCTACTGGAATTGTGGGCAGGGGCTTGCGGGGTCGGGTGATGAGCTCCGTGGCGTTTACTGGGATCTGAGAGTATGGGACTCCGCACGCCTGTGTGCTGACGTCGCACCTCATTCCTTGTCCAGCATCCTGCCACTGTCTTTGGAAAAAGATGGAGACACCTGTGGGACAAGTACGTTCTGAACCCCACATACAGATGCAGATCCCCTCATCTGGTTCCCACCATTTGTCCCAACAGACACTCAACCCCCCGTGAGTTCCCGTTATTGTCCGATGGGTTTTATTACCCAATCTCTCCCATTCCACAGTGGGATCCTTCATGGTGCTGCTCAGCTTGCGCAGCCACCACTAGCGGTTCAAAGGTACATGTCCCAAACAGTTCAAGCAAATCTTCTTGCCCACGGTGACGCTGATCCTGGGCGCAATGATCCGCACCCTGGGGCACATCAGAGACGTTTCTTTGTATGCAAACCCCGTCTGGCTGGAGTATTTAGTAGAGTTCGACCCCAGCCAGCCTGGCCACCTCCCTTCAGCGTCCCGTAAGCTGGTTCCGTCAGTCGCGATGGGGCCTCTATTTCCAGAGCACCCATAGATCGTGGAGTCCTTGGTGCGGCCCCGATAGGCCCAGCTCCACCGTTCATCATGAACGCGATGAGGATCGCTCTCATCTTTCTCCTGGTTACTGTAATAAATCAAACAATATAGCCAGGCTCCCGAGAGATTCTGGCTTAGGTGACAGCATGATCGGGTCTTTCGACCTCGATACAAAACAACACGCATACTGGGCAGATTTAAAACTACTTAAAACTCTAATCCCCTTGATATTTACACACCTTGGCCCAGAAATTCAGTGGGCTGCGCCACCAGTTAGCGCCCAAAGAGGGCACTCAGTGGCTTTAGCGCCACTGGCCACACCTCCCGCGATATTTAGCAGGGCACTAATGGCGGCGTTAGCCTATAGCGCTGCGCCGCCACCGATGACGTCATCGGTGTGCGCAGTGCCCCGCTCCCGCCCCGATCACCATATTTGGTTGCGCCTGCCTCTTTAACGCCGGTCGCCAATTGCGACCGGTTCACAGGGCCTACCTGTGGCGGTAGTGGCGCAAGTTAAGGTGGAGGTGCGGGGCGGCCGCTTTTTCGGCGGCCGCCTGCCAGCACCTCCGTCCCCGGCCTCCTAAACCCCCCCCCCCGCGGCATTGCCGGCTGTTTCCCGAGAGCCCGGCACTTCTCCTTGGAGCCGGGCTCATTTGCCGGCACTCGCGAGTGGGGATCGCGCTGTTGCAGGCACCTCCCCCTTAACAATGGGAGGAAGGCCTGCAGTACCGCAGCGTGCCGTGCCGCAGCGTGTGGCGCTGTGGCCTTTAGCGCGGCGATATTCAGGGTGAGCGCCCCAAGTGGGGCGCGGGGAGCCTCGAGTAGCGGCCCGCTTCCGTTTGGGGCGCAGAAACTGAATATCGGGATGGCGCAAGTGGCTCCGCTCACAGCGGTAAGCCCAGGCGAGCTTGGCGCCCCAAACCGCGCCCAAATGAATTTCTAGGCCCTTAAACTTAAACCTCAACTTAACTTATGTACAGCGCCGCCCGTCCCCGGGCAGCTTGCCTAATCCCTGATTGGACTGCAGCTCGCCGCTCCCTGTGGCGGGGCTGCAGTGACCTGTGGCTCGGGTTCCCCGCAGCCTTTCGCTGTTAATCGGGGACTGTGTTTTTTCAAGGACTTCTGAAGTCGGCGTCTACTGGGAGCGGGGGAATCGGGCCAAGGTTTTACAGGCTGAGGTGTTCGAGTCGACCTGCGAAAAGGTACTTTGGGCGTGGATCCCTTAGCGAGTGGACCTTCGGGTGGGACCTTAGCTCTCACAGCCCGTGGCTCTTCCACGACTGTAGGCTTCAGCTCCCTTCCCTCAGGCTCTGCCCCTTTGGGATTCGGGCAGGCTCCTTTGGCGAGTGGACCTTCGGGTGGGAATTTAGCTCTCACAGCCCGTGGCTCTTCCACGACTGTGGGCTTCGGCTCCCTCCCCTCAGGCTCCGCCACTTTGGGAATTGGACCTGTGGCAGACGGCTCCTCCTCACCTGTCCCTACAGGTGGAGAATCTCTGCCCCCAATTTCTAGCTCCCCCACGCTCGAGTCGAGGGCGGGATCTCCGTCCTCCGACTCCACCTCCTCCAGAATCGTGTTGAGGGCGGGTCATTGTTGTGCGGGCCCCTCCTCGTCTGAATCCCAGGCCATCGGAGAAAGCTCCCCCTAGGTGGGCGGGACCTCTTCTCCTTCCAAGCAGGCTACAATGCCAGCTTGTGTGGTCTGTGACTCATCGCGCGCCTCAGGCTGAGGATCTTTATCCTCAGACCTGGCTTCGGTTGCTGATGTTTTTGCACCTGGTTTTAAACAGTTTGCACCGCTTCATGCGAAACCACTTGTTGCGTCGGGACACCTCCACTGTGCGAGTGGCGTACACCGGTGGATTTTCCACCAATTCCGGTCTAGCCTCCTGGTCTATGGTTCTCTCGCCAGCGCATAGGTTTAGGCCCAAGAATTTTACTTCTCGCCGTCCAACCCACGCCTTCGTAGGGGTTTCCTTAACACTCTCTATCTCCTTCACACTCGTGCCCGCTCCCCAGAGACAATGATTACTTAGGTCCACGTGGATCCCGTGGGCTACCAAGAAATCAGACCCCAGGACTCCCGTTCCACCTCCCACCTCCCACTTCATTAGGGTACACTTCCACGTGGTGCGGAGTGGTCCTAAACGAATGGAGAGGGGAAGGGAATGTGCGCCAGCCTGTTCTTCGCCCGTGAAGCCCGACAGAAGGTGTGGGACCCCGGTGGACAGAGGCGAGGCGGTGGGGTTATCTGCGCGGATTACGGTGCACGATGCCCCCGTATCCAACAGATAGGTTCCCTTCACCTCCTCCACCTCCATCTCCACGAGGGATCGTCTCCATACATCATATCGCAGTGCACACAGGTAGACGGGCTGCGCCGACTCTAGTCATTTGGTTGCAACGGTCAGAGTCTCGGGAGCGACAAGAACAGTGGTGACGGCTATTCACCCCTGCAAAATCATCAGAGACCGCATTGTCTCTATGATCGATTCAATCGCAGCGGGATCCATAACTGCACCAGCTCCTTGTGCTGGGGCAGGAGCTACGGCTTGGGTTTGGGCTGGTGCTGGGGCGACGGTCTGGGCTTGGGCTTGGGCTGCGGGAAATCTCCCTTTATTATCCTTCCACGGATTTCTACAGTCCTTGCACCAATGTCCATCCTTCCCACACCCGTATCAATTGAGCTTGGCTTGGACAGGGCGGTTCCCCTCCTGATGCCACTCCTTCTTACTTGGGGCTGCGGGTTTTGCCTCATGCACCTTTCCCTTCTGGGGAGGTGTTTCCTGACCTCTACAATTCTTGTACGCTACATTTAGCTGACGGAGTATCATCTCCTCCGTGACGCTGGGACCTTGGGGATCAAACCAAGATCTGTCTAGTGCCCGTATCTCTGGCAAACTGTTGGAAACCAAGCAACGGAGCAAATGAACCCGCTGTTTGTTGCTCATTACAGCCCGTTCAGGCATACCTGGACAGCTGCGTCGATACACCGGCCACAGCCTTTCTGCGAAAACCCGTGGGGGTTCTCCAGATAGCTGCACGGTCCCTTCCACATGGTCGAACAGACTTCCGTCGTCCACTCCCATTACTTCTAAAACTTCCTCCCTGAGATCCGCATACCCTTTCCGTCCCCTCTTACCATCCTCTGAGAGGCACTGAAGGATTGTGCAATCCAGGGAGAAAAGCAACAGTTTCACCTGTTCCTGATCATCGCAGTCGTTAATGGCTGCTGTTTCCTCTATCTCCCTGAAATGAAGCGAGGGATCTCCCTTTACTGTGAGTCGTGCGAGGTGGCTCACCATGGACCTTAATTGCGGGCCAGCGTAGGGCACCATGAGCTGGTTCTGGTGGGGTCCGACACAGCCATCGGCAGCGTTGGGACCGAGCCTCTGGTGCCGAGCGGGACACATTGATGCCGGTCCCGGCGTGGCTACCAGTGGTTCTTCCTCACACTCCACCTCGGCTACCTCCTCTTTCAATACCCCCTCCTTTTCCGGCCAAGTCTCACTATAGCCCAGCGGTGCTGAGGGTTCGGTGGCTGGTACCACAATTACCTCAGCTGGAATCGGCTGTTTTGATTCCTTTAAAAAGTCCATGTGACTAGCTTTCGGGCTGACGAGACACACCATGCCTTTTGCCTGAACCAGGGCCGTTCTTAGGTCCTCTATGGTGTTTTGGCAGGGGCCGTGGTCCGTGCTCTCAAACCTGTGCTCAAGGGCTAGTTTGCAAGCTGCCTTAACCTCCACTACTCTCTCCTCCTGCGCTCTTAGCTGTTGTGCAAGGCGGGCGCTTTTCTCCCGTATCCTCGTTTCATTAAGCTTTGCCTCAGTAACCTGGCACTCCAGGTACTCTATCCTAGCCTGATGTTGACTAGCTACCACTTGACGTTCCTGATTCAGCGCGTGAAGCGCTGTGAAGAGTTTTTCCCCACCCATGGCCTTTTCCTCTATCTCTGCTGCCTGGGTTGTGATCCTGGCTGCCTGTGCTGCAACGACCCGGTCCAAGATCTGGACCTGCTTCTTGTAACACATCAGCCACACTGCCTTCTCCACTGGCTTATGCTCTTTGCTCTCTGTCCACCTGATGGCTGCGTCTACCGGACAGCCATCCAGCAAGAGATCGGAAATCCACTGTTTAGTGAGATTTACCTTGCCAAAGACATAGGCCTAGAAATTCACTGGCCTTAGCGCCGCTTTTGAGGCGCTAGAGGGCCTAGCGCCGAAGTTATGGCCAGTTTAGAAATTGACAGGGGCCCTAAATCGGCGTTAGGCCGGTAGCGCTGCGCCGGCACCGATGACGTCATCGGTGTGTGCAGCGTCCCGGTTGCCATGGTAACCCGCCCGAACTCGGAAATTGAGTTGCGGCCGCCTCGCCCGTGGCAGCCGCAAGCAACGTTCTGGCAGAGGTGCCTTACACAACTTTGCGCCGGCGCATTAAAGGCCCCGCGGCGGCCTGCCGCTTTTCCGCCGGCCGCCTGGCCGCAGCTCCCTCCCCGGACTTCCCCCCGCACCCCCCCCCCCGGAACAGAAGCAAGCCCGGCACTTGTCCGAGGTGCCGGGCTCATTTTTAAAAAGATTATCGCGGGCCGCGGCCGGGTGCAGGCAGCTCCTCCTTAACGGAAGGAGGAGGCCTGCACTTCCCGAGCCTGCCGCACCGCAGCGGGCACCGCAGCGCCGGAATAGCGCCGCAATGCGGCGCGTGGCACCAGTTTTGAGGCGCTGAGACCCCTCAGTAGCGCCGGCAGCCGTTTGGGCGCGGCGCTACTGAATTTTTGGCGCGCGCAGGGGGACTTAGCGCCGGCACTAACTTCCGGCGCTAAAGCCCTCGCTGCGCCAAAACCGAATTTCTAGGCCATAATCCGCTATCCTCTCATCCATTGCAATTCGACCATTCAAACTTGGATCTACTACATTGCAATCCTGCTGCCAGAGCCCTGCCGTGATCGCCATTTTCTGTAAGGGTTTTTCCTTGAGAGATTTCCCTGAGGTTTCTCTCTCTAGAGACCTCTCACTCTTACACAGTAAAACCTTGAGTGGGTCGACCCACTCGCCCCTTAGATTCTATACTCTGGACTTAGGGGCAGGAACTACACTGCAGAGAAAACTCTTGTAGACCAAGTTTGATGAAACAAAATGAAATTTTATTGCATAAGGAAAAATATCAAATCAAATGCAAGCAGATAAGGGAGTACATGGGAGGGAAAAACACACAAACAAATCATAACGACACAGTGCTAACTAAGGCAAATACAGGCATCTTATACTCTACAAAAATAAGGAAACACACGGAACATCGAGGAACAACAACTCATGTTAATTGTACCCTTAAATCCACCCCCTTATTAAACCTATCTAGATCTGATTGTGAAGGGCCAGAAACATGCTCACCAATCCCACTAGGAAGTGCAAGGTTTTGAAATCGAGCCTGTGTTTGGTCCTTTGAGGCATTTCATCTCCACGTGGATCGTGGAGCCCCTGCGGGCTGCGCCACACCTCTTTCCTGAGGTGGGGGTCAGGGGCGGCTGGACACCGGCGGGCCTGGATGTCGGTGGGGTCGTGGATCGTCGGCTCGACCCTGGTTAGAGGAGACTTGGGCTGGCTCCCATCAATTCTTCAGTTTATTTTTATCTCTTCTCCCGAGCCGGGGTGACTGGAAGGTTTCTTCTCTTGGGGTTTTTATTTTTTTGTTTCTTCTCGCAAGTTGGGTCGATGGCCTCTCGTTCCGGCAACGGCCCGGGGATGGTCGATGATCTCCTGATGTGTTTTCCCCAGGGCGGGATGCCGGCTTCGAGACGGCCTTCTCGATGTTGGCTTTCTTCTTCCTCCTGCGAGTGCCTGCTTCTTCTTCTGGCTGTGATTCAAACTCTCGTTCTCTCCAGCTCTCTCTGTCTCCAAGCTTCTTTTCAACTCAGTAAATCTCCAAGCTCGCCGCTACTGCCGAAAAGTCTCTCCAGATATACATTTCTTCCAGAAACTTCCGTCTCCCGCCCAAAATCAGGTTAGTCTTTCTTTTACTTTTGGCGGGCTGGGAGCACACCGGGGTAGTTATTATATTTTAAAATGTCTTATACGGCCGGTAAAGGCCCATCTCTCGTCTGGAATTACCTTCATTGTTTTTAATGTCCTGCTGATCTCGTTATCTAGTCCTGGGTGCTGTTCTCATGAATATGAAATTGTCCCCTCTTGTCTGGGTCAACATTTAGATGGCCTCTGTCTCCAGGCCGGTCTTGACTGGATCTGCATCTAATCCATATGCATACGTGTGGGTCTGGTTTTGTTCTCTCAGAAACGGCTTCCAGAACTTGCTGTAGGTTGAATCCACAAAGCTGTCTGAGGTTGCGCAGGAACCATTTTACAGTGTCCCAATAAGCTGGTCACATGGTATGGTGGCCATTTTGTAAGCCCCTTTTTCTGGGCTTCTTTTAAAACAGTCTTTAAAATCATGGCCTCTTTTGCCATTTGACCCTTATTAATACAAAGTCCAATTTTGCGAATCCTACACAACAATTTCAGATAATAATCCCTGCCCCCATTTTTCATGCTGTATGATATTTGCCATTCGCACTTGCAACATTTTATCTTTCATGCCTCTTACAAAAGTACAGTATATTCTTTCAATTCCTTCTTCCCCTCCTAACCCCCACCCCCCGCCGCCTCTGCAACTTCTTAATATCTGTTACATCTCCAGTTTTTTCCAGTTCTGATGAAGGGTCCCAGACCCAAAACGTTAACTCTGTTTCTCTCTCCATGGATGCTGCCTGGCCTGCTGAGCATTTCCAGAATTTTCTGTTATTAGAAAGGAGAGCAAGTTGGCTGCAGAACAGAAAACAGAGTGTAGGGGTTAAAGGTAGTTACTCAGACTGGCAAATGGTAGGAAGTGATGTTCCACAAGGATCGGTGCTGGGACAATTGTTGTTCGCCATTTACATAAATGATCTGGACTCAGGAATGGGAAGTAGAATTTCAAAATTTGCGGATAATACCAAATTGGATGGTTTAGTTAATACAGAGGAGGAATGTGACAAAATACAGGAAGACATTAATAATCTTGCTGAATGGGTGTGTAATTGGCAAATGAACTTCAACATAGATAAGTGTGAGGTAATATATTTAAGTAGGAAGAATAAGGAGGAAAATACTCCTTGGAAAATAAGTGTCTAAATGGGGTAGAGGAACAGGGATTTGGGGGTAGAGATACACAGAGCACTAAAAGTAGCGACGCAGGTTAATAAGGCCATAAAAAAGTAAACAAAGCACTGGGGTTCATTTCTAAGCGAATAAAATTAAAAAGTAGAGAAATTATGTTCAACTTGCATAGAACCTTGCTTAGACCACACTGAGAATACTATGCATCAGTTATGGTCTCCATATTATAAATAGGACATAGAGGCACTGGAGAGGGTGCAAAAATGATTTACTAGAATGATAAGAGAACTGAGAGGTTCTGCACATCAGGAAAGACTGAACAGGCTGGGGCTCTTTTCTCTAGAATGGGGAAGACTAAGGGGTGACCCGATAGAGGTCTTTAAAATTATGAAAGGTTTTGATAGGAAAGACATAGAGCAGATGTTTTCACTTGCGGACAAGACCAGAACTAGGGGCCATAAATATAAGATAGTTATCACTAATAAATCCAATAGGGAATTCAGGAGAAACTTCTTTACCCAGAGAGTGGTTAGAATGTGGAACTTGCAACCACAGCAAGTGGCTGAGGTGAAAAATATAGATACATTCAAGGTGAAACTAGATAAACACATGATGGAGAAAGGAATAGAAGGATACGTTGATGGGGTTAGATGAAGAAGGTTTCTGTGGAGCATAAATACTGGCATGGACCTGTTGGGCTGAATGTCTTGTTTCTGTGCTGTAATTATTTTGTGATACTGTGTAAGTGGATCAACCTGGGAAAGTATTCATTTCTTGCCCAAGTGCGGAATGTTTATTTATCTATCTATCTATCCATCTATCGCTCTCTCTTTTCCCCCCAGCCGCTCTCTCTCTTCCCCCCAGTCGCTCTCTCTCTTCCCCCCAGTCGCTCTCCCTCTTCCCCCCAGTCGCTCTCTCTCTTCCCCCAGTCGCTCTCTCTCTTCCCCCCAGTCGCACTCTCTCTTCCCCCCCAGTCGCTCTCTCTCTTCACCCCAGTCGCTCTCTCTCTTACCCCCAGTCGCTCTCTCTTTTCCCCCCAGCCGCTCTCTCTCTTCCCCCCAGTCGCTCTCTCTCTTCCCCTCAGTCGCTCTCCCTCTTCCCCCCAGTCGCTCTCTCTCTTCCCCCCAGTCGCTCTCTCTCTTCCCCCCAGTCGCACTCTCTCTTCCCCCCAGTCGCTCTCTCTCTTCACCCCAGTCGCTCTCTCTCTTCCCCCCAGTTGCTCTCTCTCTTCCCCCCCAGTCGCTCTCTCTTCCCCCCAGTCGCTCTCTCTCTTCCCCCCAGTCACTCTTTCTCTTCCCCCCAGTCGCTCTCTCTCTTCCCCCCAGTCGCTCTCTCTCTTCCCCCCAGTCGCTCTCTCTCTTCCCCCCTGTCGCTCTCTCTCTTCCCCCCAGTCGCTCTCTCTCTTCCCCCGAGTCGGTCTCTCTCTTCCCCCCAGTCGCTCTCTCTCTTCCCCCAGTCGCTTTCTCTCTTCCCCCCAGTCACTCTCTCTCTCTTCCCCCCAATCTCTCTCTCTCTCTCTTCCCCCCAGTTGCTCAATCTCTTCCCCCCAGTCGCTCGCTCTCTTCCCCCCCAGTCGCTCTCTCGCTCTCTCTTCCAACAACAACATGCCCTCAAAAAAGCCCTGGCAGCGCCGGGCCCCCCCAGCTCGTCTCTATATATAAAGTGGTACTTCTCTGTCCTTCCGTCTGTCTGTCTGTCTGTCCGGCTATGCACTCTCAAGTTATAGAGCGTACCTACACGTGCATTACATCAAAAGAAAGCTTACGATTCCGGAACGGTCATAAGCATATTTACTTTTCAGTGAGACAAAAATTGCGCCCATGGTATCCAAAAAACCTTCAAAATTCCGCTCATTATCCGCTCATTAGCATCGAGTGAAGTCAAGGTCGACCAATCGTACAGTCGAGCGACCCGACGGCCGACCAATCGCTGCGTCGCGGGGGCGTGTTCCTAGCGCTTGCGGGCGGGCCGCCATAGATTCGAGCGACAGGACCATTGACCAATCCTACACTTCAGTGACCTGATGGTTGACCAATCGGTGCGTGTGTGGGCGGGCCATATCATTCTGAAATGAGGTGAGTGGCCGGCATCTTGATTCCAAACTCTGCGCTTCTTTTTCCCACTTTCTGCGTGTTTCTTTTCAAATCGACATTTCCAGCAAAAAAATTAAGTTGCTTTTAAAACACAAATTGTTTTAAAAAAGTTAATTAATTTGTAAATCTTTTCTCTAACCTCTATAATTATCCTACTTTTCACCATTTTTCCAGGCCTCGAAGCCTGGACCTCTGTTGCCCAGCAACGCCGGAGCTAGGCACCTCCCGTCGCGATCAACAAAAGGCCCGCGATCGCTGCCATCTTTGTGAAGGCTGGAGGGGGCGGGCCTGAGATGAGCGTTGCCACCACCGCCATTTTAGTAAAGGCGGGCGGGGCGGGAGTCAGCGCGCACGTCAACTTCCGCCCGGAGCGCGACTTGAGTCCAGCTGGGCACCACGCGGTAGGTTACGTGGCGGCGTCTATCTCTCTGGTCTTGAAGCCGGCTCGGGTGGTGGGCGGGGCTCGGGAGTGCGGAGCTCGGGAGATCTGGAGCGCGGGGCTCTGTAAGATTCGAAAATTTTCAGCAAAAATCACGCAAGAAAACTGGATAAAATAAGACTGTTTATTGACCAAAGTAAGCTTGCACAGAAAAACCTTTGATAAAAGGGCATACAAAATGGCCGCCAGGCCCCGTGATCAGTTTCTGAACCAGTTTATTTCTGTTACTGCAAGCTAGACAGGCTTGTGGATTGAAGACAGTAAACCCGCGAAAGCCAGTATCTGGGAACCGAAACTCAGAGCAACAGCATACATATTCAATGGATTATAAGTACAGGATGGGGCCCATCAAGATATGGGCGGACAATGTAAAAACACTTATACCCATTTATTGTACAAAGGAAAAACCGTTTAGCAGCCATCAAGGAAAATGTCCGGACCGATCAATATGCGAACCGAGCCGCGGTGACAATGCAAAGGACATTAACAGACATTATCGGCCAGGAAGGCCAGTTTAAGTTATCACCAGCTCCGTTACAAGACAAAGCGTCCCTGCAGAGATCTCTGCCCGCCAAAATTAATACAAAGACAGGACTATGATTTGGCGGGAGATAAGACTGTCCCAAAAGAGTATAACTATGGATTGAAAGTCCATCTAAGTTACTTCTTCACTGCTACGGCTTCTTGTTGGGCGACTTCAGGCTTCCATTTCTTCAAGAACTCGATGAAAACGTTTTCGTCTTTTTAAAGACGGACGGTTTCGGAAAAAGGACAACGTGGCCGGTGTTCAGCCAAACAAGGCTCGGCCACGACGAGAAGACGACAAGGGTGGCCCGGGTACTGGGGTCGGGAGATCATCGACGACCCAGGCCGACGGAGAAGAAACCCTCTGGAGAACCGGCGATCGATGCCATAAGATTCTCCCATGTGCATAACCTGCATCTAGGTCTACTCCACGAACAAAAATCCACGACAGGCCTAGTGGATCTCAACCTTGACGAGCGCTCATCGAGGCTGGGTCTACCCCACCGCCTCGAGGGAGGAGAGAATATCGACTGCGCCAGAAGCTTCCAATCCACGTGACGACGGGAAGCGGTGTCAAAAAGGCTGCGAACCCCTTTTCGCGATTTTGAGAGTGGTGAGCATGATCCCAAGTTCCCCAGGTCGAAACTTAGTTTAGGTATTGGGGAGGGAGTTAAGGGAAATCGTAATGTGTTTCCCCTTTTACGATGTGCCGTGTGTTCCCCATTTCCATAGAGTCAAGTTCATAAATTTGTGCATGATTGTAGTTACTTTAATCTGTGCCTATGACATGTATTTTGTAATGCTTCAAACTGTTCAAAAATAAAAGCATCCATTTCGTGCTATTCAGCCTGGTCTATTGAGTCCTCTTCTCTGCACTACTGTTCTCTGCATCTAAGTCCAAGGTCTAGAACCGTAGGGGGGGGGTGGGTCGAACCACTCAAGGGTAATTCTTGCACGAAGCCTGGCAGAGGACCAGAACGGGCAAGAGAGCAGGAAAAAAACCCCTACAGCTCTGGAGGGCGCGAGCGCGGAGCTCGGGGGCCGGGAGAGCGGGAGCGCGCGGCTTGGGAAAGTGGGAGCGCGGGGCTCGGGAGCGCGGGGCAGGGGGTTGCCAGGGCACGGGTGTGGGCCGGGGCTCGGGAGAGCGGGAGCAGCCACAAGCCCTCTATCTCTCCTTCCCTCTGTCTCTCTCCCATCCCCCCTCCCTACCCCCCTCCCTCTTCCCTCCACCCTCTCTACCTCCCTCTCACCCCCTCTCCACACCTCCCCTCCCTCCCTCCCTCACCCCCCGTTCCCCCCTCCCCCTCCCCCCTCCCTCCACCCCTTCCTCCCTCCCCCTACACCCCCTTCCACTCTCACACACCCCCTCCCTCCCCTACCCCCCTCCCCACCTCCCTCCCTCCACCACTCCCCCCTTCCCCCCTCCACTCCACATCCAACCCTTCCTCCACCCTCCCCCCCTCCATCCCCCCTAGTCGCTCTTTCTTTTCCCTCCAGTCGCTCTCTCTCTTCCCCCAGTCGCTCACTCTCTTCCCCCCAGTCGCTCTCTCTCTTCCCCCCAGTCGCTCTCTCCCTTCCCCCCAGTCGCTCTCTCTCTTCCCCCCAGTCGCTCTCTCTCTTCCCCCCAGTCGCTTTCTCTCTTCCCCCCAGTCGCTCTCTCGCTTCACCCCAGTCGCTCTTTCTCTTCCCCCCAGTCGCTCTCTCTTCCCCCCAGTCGCTCTCTCTCTTCACCCCAGTCGCTCTCACTCTTCCCCCCAGTCGCTCTCACTCTTCCCCCCAGTCGCTCTCGCTCTTCCCCCCAGTCACTCTCTCTCCTCCCCCCAGGCGCTCTCTCTCTTCCCCCCATTCGCTCTCTCTCTTGCCCACAGTCGCTCTCTCTCTTCCCCCAGTTGCTCTCTCTCTTCCCCCCAGTCGCTCTCTCTCTTCCCCCCAGTCGCTCTCTCTCTTCCCCCAGTCGCTCTCTCTCTTACCCCGTCGCTCTCTCTCTTCCCCGCAAGTCGCTCTCTATCTTCCCCCCAGTCGCTCTCTCTCTTCCCCCCAGTCGCTCTCTCTCTTCCCCCCAGTCGCACTCTCTCTTCGCCCCAGTCGCTCTCTCTCTTCCCCCCAGTCGCTCTCCCTCTTCCCCCATCGCTCTCTCTCTTCCCTCCAGTCACTCTCACTCTTCCCCCCAGTCGCACTCTCGCTTCCCCCCAGTCGCTCTCTCTCTTCCCCCCATTCGCTCTCTGTCTTCCAAACAATCGCTCTCTCTCTTCCCCCCAGTCGCTCTCTATCTTCCCCCAGTCGCTCTCTCTCTTCCCCCCAGTCGCTCTCTCTCTTCCCCCCAGTCGCTCTCTCTCTTCCCCCCGTCGCTCATTCTCTTCCCCCCAGTTGCTCTCTCTCTTCCCCCCAGTCGCTCTCTGTCTTCCCCCCAGTCGCTCTCTCTCTTCCCCCCTGTCACTCTCTCTCTTCCCCCCAGTCGCTCTCTCTCTTCCCCCCAGTTGGTCTCTCTCTTCCTCCCAGTCGCTCTCTCTCTTCCCCCAGTCGCTCTCTCTCTTCCCCCCAGTCGCTCTCTCTCTCCTCCCCCCAATCTCTCTCTCTCTCTCTTCCCCCCAGTTGCTCTCTCTCTTCCCCCCAGTCGCTCTCTCTCATCCCCCCAGTCGCTCTCTCTCTCTCTCTTCCAACAACAACATGCCCTCAAAAAACCTTTGCAACGCCGGCCCCCCCAGCTAGTCTCTATATATAAAGTGGTACTTCTCTGTCCTTCTGTCTGTCCTTCTGTCTGTCCGGCTATGCACTCTCAAGTTATAGAGCGTACCTCCACGTGCGTTACATCAAAAGAAAGCTTACGATTCCGGAACGGTCATAACCGTATTTACTTTTCGGTGAGACAAAAATTGCGCCCATGGTATCCAAAAAACCTTCAAAATTCCACTTATTATCCGCTCATTAGCATCGAGTGAAGTCAAGGTCGACCAATCGTACAGTCGAGCGACCCGACGGCCGACCAATCGCTGCATCGCGGCGGCGTGTTCCTAGCGCTTGCGGGCGGCTGTCATAGATTTGAGCGACAGGACCATTGACCAATCCTACACTTCAGTGACCTGACAGTTGACCAATCGGTGCGTGTGTGGGCGGGCCTTATCATTCTGAAATGAGGTGAGTGGCCGCCATCTTGATTCCAAACTCTTCGTTTCTTTTTCCCACTTTCTGCGTGTTTCTTTTCAAATCTACATTTCCAGCAAAAAAATTAAGTTGTTTTAAAACACAAATTGTTTTTAAAAAAGTTAATTAATTTGTAAATCTTTTCTCTAACCTCTATAATTTTCCTACTTTTCACCGTTTTTCCAGGCCTCGAAGCCAGGACCTCTGTTGCCCAGCAACGCCGGAGCTAGGCACCTTCCGTCGCGATCAACAAAAGGCACGCGATCGCTGCCATCTTTGTGAAGGCTGGAGGGGGCGGGCCTGAGATGAGCGTCGCCAGCACCGCCATTTTAGTAAAGGCGGGCGGGGCGGGAGTCAGCGCGCACGTCAACTTCCGCCCGGAGCGCGACTTGAGTCCAGCTGGGCCCCACGCGGCAGGTTACGCGGCGGCGTCTATCTCTCTGTTCTTGAAGCCGGCTTGGGCGGTGGGCGGGGCTCGGAGGGCAGAGCTCGGGAGATCTGGAGCGCGGGGCTCTGGAGGGCGCGAGCGCGGGGCTCGCAGGGGGCGGGGCTCGGGAGAGCGGGAGCGCGTGGCTCGGGAAAGCGGGAGCGCGGGGCTCGGGAGCGCGGGGCAGGGGGTTGCCGGGGCACGGGGGTGGGGCCGGGGCTCGGGAGAGCGGGAGCAGCCACAAGCCCTCTATCTCTCCTTCCCTCTGTCTCTCTCCCCCTCCCCCCTCCCTACCCCCTCCCTCTTCCTCCACACTCTCTACCTCCCTCTCACCCCCTCCCCACACCCTCCCCTCCCCCTTTCCCTCACCCCCCGTTCTCTCCCTCCCCCTCCCCCCCTCCTCCACCCCTTCCTCCCTTCCCCCTACACCCGCTTCCACCCTCACACACCACCCTCCCCTCCCCTACCCCCCTCCCCCACCTCCCTCCCTCCAGCAATCCCCCATCCCCGCCTCCACTCCACATCTACCCCCTTCCTCCACACTCCCCCCTCCCTCCCCTTGTCGCTCTTTCTTTTCCCTCCAGTAGCTCTCTCTCTTCCCCCAGTCGCTCTCTCTCTTCCCCCCAGTCGCTCTCTCTATTTCCCCCCAGTGGCACTCTCTTCCCCCAGTTGCTCTCTCTCTTCCCCCCAGTCCCTCTCTCTCTTCCCCCCAGTCGCTCTCTCTCTTCCCCCCAGTCGGTTTCTCTCTTCCCCCCAGTCGCTCTCTCGCTTCACCCCAATCGCTCTTTCTCTGCCCCCCAGTCGCTCTCTCTTCCCCCCAGTTCGCTCTCTCTCTTCATCCCAGTCGCTCTCACTCTTCCCCCCAGTTGCTCTCGCTCTTCCCCCCAGTCGCTCTCTCTCTTCCCCCAGTTGCTCTCTCTCTTCCCCCCAGTCTCTCTCTCTCTTCCCCCCAGTCGCTCTCTCTCTTACCCCGTCGTTCTCTCTCTTCCCCCCCAGTTGCTCTCTATCTTCCCCCCAGTCGCTCTCTTTCTTCCCCCCAGTCGCTCTCTCTCTTCCCCCCAGTCGCTCTCTCTCTTCCCCCCAGTCGCTCTCTCTGTTCCCCCCCAGTCGCTCTCTCTCTTCCCCCCAGTCGCTCTCTCTCTTCCCCCCAGTCGCACTCTCTCTTCTCCCAGTCGCTCTCTCTCTTCCCCCCAGTCGCTCTCCCTCTTCCCCCCGTCGCTCTCTCTCTTCCCCCCGTCACTCTCTCTCTTCCCCCCCAGTCGCTCTCTCTCTTCCCCAGTCGCTCTCTCTCTTCCCCCCAGTCGCTCTCTCTATTCCCCCCAGTGGCACTCTCTTCCCCCAGTTGCTCTCTCTCTTCCCCCCAGTCCCTCTCTCTCTTCCCCCCAGTCGCTCTCTCTCTTCCCCCCAGTCGGTTTCTCTCTTCCCCCCAGTCGCTCTCTCTCGCTTCACCCCAATCGCTCTTTCTCTGCCCCCCAGTCGCTCTCTCTTCCCCCCAGTCGCTCTCTCTCTTCATCCAGTCGCTCTCACTCTTCCCCCCAGTTGCTCTCGCTCTTCCCCCCAGTCGCTCTCTCTCTTCCCCCAGTTGCTCTCTCTCTTCCCCCAGTCTCTCTCTCTCTTCCCCCCAGTCGCTCTCTCTCTTACCCCGTCGTTCTCTCTCTTCCCCCCAGTTGCTCTCTATCTTCCCCCCAGTCGCTCTCTTTCTTCCCCCAGTCGCTCTCTCTCTTCCCCCCAGTCGCTCTCTCTCTTCCCCCCAGTCGCTCTCTCTGTTCCCCCCCAGTCGCTCTCTCTCTTCCCCCCAGTCGCTCTCTCTCTTCCCCCCAGTCGCACTCTCTCTTCTCCCCAGTCGCTCTCTCTCTTCCCCCCAGTCGCTCTCCCTCTTCCCCCCGTCGCTCTCTCTCTTCCCCCAGTCACTCTCACTCTTCCCCCCAGTCGCAATCTCGCTTCCCCCAGTCGCTCTCTCTCTTCCCCCCATTCGCTCTCTGTCTTCCCACCAATCGCTCTCTCTCTTCACCCCAGTCGCTCTCTCTCTTCCCCCAGTGGCTCTCTCTACCCCCCAGTCGCTCCCTCTCTTCCCCCAGTCGCTCTCTCTCTTCCCCCCAGTCGCTCTCTCTCTTCCCCCCAGTCGCTCTCTCTCTTCCCCCGTCGCTCTTTCTCAACCCCCCAGTTGCTCTCTCTCTTCCCTCCAGTCGCTCTCTCTCTTCCCCCCAGTCGCTCTCTCTCTTCCCCCCTGTCACTCTCTCTCTTCCCCCCCAGTCGCTCTCTCTCTTCCCCCCAGTTGGTCTCTCTCTTCCTCCCAGTCGCTCTCTCTCTTCCCCCAGTCCTCTCTCTCTTCCCCCCAGTCCGCTCTCTCTCTCCTCCGCCCATCTCTCTCTCTCTCTCTTCGCCCCAGTTGCTCTCTCTCTTCCCCCCAGTCGCTCTCTCTCTTCCCCCCAGTCGCTCTCTCTCTCTCTCTTCCAACAACAACATGCCCTCAAAAAACCTTTGCAACGCCGGCCCCCCCAGCTAGTCTCTATATATAAAGTGTACTTCTCTGTCCTTCTGTCTGTCAGTCTGTCTGTCCGGCTATGCACTCTCAAGTTATAGAGCATACCTACACGTGCGTTACATCAAAAGAACGCTTACGATTCCGGAACGGTCATAGCCGTATTTCCTTTTCGGTGAGACAAAAATTGCCCCCATGGTATCCAAAAACCTTCAAAATTCCACTCATTATCCGCTCATTAGCATCGAGTGAAGTCAAGGTCGACCAATCGTACAGTCGAGCGACCCGACGGCCAACCAATCGCTGCGTCGCGGGGGCGTGTTCCTAGCGCTTGCGGGCGGGCTGTCATAGATTTGAGCGACAGGAACATTGACCAGTCCTACACATCAGTGACCTGACGGTTGACCAATCGGTGCGTGTGTGGGCGGCCGTATCATTCTGAAATGAGGTGAGTGGCCGCCATCTTGATTCCAACTCTTCGTTTCTTTTTTCCCACATTCTGCGTGCTTCTTTTCAATCTACATTTCCAGCAAAAAAATAAAGTTTCTTTAAAAACACAAATGTTTTTAAAAAAAGTTAATTAATTTGTAAATCTTTTCTCAACCTCTATAATTTTCCTACTTTTCACTGTTTTTCCAGGCCTCGAAGCCTGGGCCTCTGTTGCACAGCAATGCCAGAGCTAGGCACCTCCCGTCGCGATCAACAGAAGGCCCGCGATCGCTGCCATCTTTGTGAAGGGCTGGAGGGGGCGGGCCTGAGCCGAGCGTCGCCACCACCGCCATTTTAATAAAGGCGGGCGGGGCGGGAGTCAGCGCGCACATCAACTTCCGCCCGGAGCGCGACTTGAGTCCGGCTGGGCCCCACGCGGCAGGTTACGCG
>NC_140992.1:152422497-152465548 GCF_052327205.1 Somniosus microcephalus | reverse complement strand
TTTTCCAAAATTTGGTGGCTCTTTTTTGGATAGTGATTATTAATGGATATTGGCCTAGTTCTGCCCTGCATGCATTTTTTACAGTTTTCCTTTGAGTCCGGAGGATACTTTTACAGAATTCTGCATGTAGGATCTCAATTGGGTGTTTGTCCCATTTTGCAAATTCTTGTTGTGTTAGCGGTCCCCACACCTCACTGCCATAGAGTGCAATTGGTTCAATTACTGATTTAAAAATTTTGAGCCAAATGCTAATTGGGATTTCTATTTGGATTGATTTTTTAATGGCATAGAAAGCCCTTCTTGCTTTCTCTTCAGTTCATTCACAGCCAGATGAAAATTTCCCGTAGAACTGATTTTTAAGCTGAAGTATGTGTAGTTAGTGGTTTGTTCAATTTTGGTTGTTCCTAGTGTGAAATTTATTTTGGGTCCCTGATGTCTGGATCTTTGCTGG
Organism: Somniosus microcephalus; assembly: GCF_052327205.1. Taxonomy (NCBI): domain Eukaryota; kingdom Metazoa; phylum Chordata; class Chondrichthyes; order Squaliformes; family Somniosidae; genus Somniosus; species Somniosus microcephalus. Next base: position 152,465,097 of record NC_140992.1, on the reverse strand, counting down.
AACACAAGGACTTTGGTTTTTTGGGGATTTATTGTCAGGGCCCAGGTCTGGCAGAACGACTCCAGCAGATCCAGGTTCTGCTGTAGACCCTCCTTAGTTGGTGACAGCAGAACCAGGTCATCTGCATAGAGGAGGAATTTAACCTTGGATTCATATAGGGCGAGGCCGGGTGCTGTAGATTTTTCAAGTAGTTTTGCCAATTCATTTATGTAAATATTAAAGAGTGTCGGTGAGATGGGCGAGTCCTACTTCACCCCCTGCCCCTGTGGGAAGTATTTTGTTTGTTTGTCTCCAATTTTAACTGCACATTTATTGTTTGTATACATTGATTTAATTACATCATATGTTTTTCGCCCTACTCCGCTTTCGATAAGTTTCAGGAATAGACCGTCGTGCCAGATGGAATCGAAAGCCTTCTAGAAATCTATAAAGCATGCGTAGATTTTGCTTTGTTTTGATGAACATGCTTGTCAATTAGGGTCTGTAGGGTGAAGATATGATCTGATGTTCTATAGTTTGGTAGGAATCCCCCTCTATCTCACCTCTCGCTCCCCCTCTCTCTCCCCCTCTCTCTCCCCCTCCCTCCCCCTCCCTCCCTCTCTCTCTAACCCCCTCCCTCCTCCTCTCTCTCCCCCCGCTCCCTCACCCTCTCTCTCCCCCCCTCCCTCCCCCTCTCTCTCCCCCCCTCCCTCCCCCTCTCTCTCTCCCTCTCTCTCCCCCTCCCTCCCCCTCTCTCTACCCCCTCCCTCCTCCTCTCTCTAACCCCCTCCCTCCCCCGCTCTCACCCCCCTCCCCCTCTCACTCCCCCATCCCTCCCCCTCTCTCTCCCCCTCCCTCCATCCCACTCTCTCCCCCGTCCCTCCCCCTCTCTCTCCCCCTCCCTCCCCCTCTCTCTCCCTCCCCCCCTCTCTCTCCCCCACTCCCGCACCCCTCTCTCTCCCCCCTCCCTCCCCCCTTTCTCTCCCCCTCCCTCCCCACACTCTCTCCCCCTCCCTTCCCCCTCCCCCTCTCTCTCCCCCCTCCCTCCCCTCACTCTCCCCCTCCCTCCCCTCCCTCACCCCTCCCTCCCCCCCCTCTACCCCCTCCCTCACCCCTCCCTCCCCCCTCTCTACCCCTCCCTCACCCTCCCTCCCTCCCTCCCTCTCCCCATCCCTCCCCCCTTCTCTCCCCCCTCCCTCCCCCTCTCTCCGCTCCCTCACCCCTTCTCACCCCCTCCCTCCCCCTCTCCCTCCCAATCCCTCCCACTCCCTCCCTCCCTGCATCCCCGTCTCGCCCTCCTTCTCCCTCTCTCTCCCTCTCTTGCCCTCTCTCTCCCTCTCTCTCCCTCTCTCTCCATCTCTCTCCCCCTCCCTCCCCCTCTTTCCCCTGCTCTCTCCCCCTCCCTCCCTCTCCCCCCCACTCTCCCTCCCTCCCCCTCTCCCTCCCACTCCCTCCCCCTCCCTCCCCCTCCCTCCCCCCTCAATCCCCCTCCTTCCCCCTCCCTCCCCCTCTCTCTCCCTCTCTCTCTCCTCCCCGTCTCTCTCCTCCCCTCCCCCTCTCTCTCTCCCCCCTCCCCCTCTCTCTGCCCCCTCTCTCTCTCTCCCCCCACCCCCCCCCACTCTCTCTCCCCCTCCCCCTCCCCCTCTCTCTCTCCCCCCTCTCTCTCTCCCCTCTCCCCCTCTCTCTCTACCCCCTCCCTCTCTCCCCCCGCCCCCCACTCTCCCCCCACCCCCACTCTCTCTCCCCCTCTCTCTCTCCCCCCACTCTCTCTCCCCTCTCTCTCTCCCCCCCTCCCTCCCCCTCTCCCCCTCCTCCCCCTCCCCTCTACCCCCTCCCTCCCCCTCTCTCCCCCCTCTCTCTCCCCCTCCCTCCCCCCTCCCTCCCTCCCAATTCACAATTCACAATTCAAATCGCTTTATTGGCATGATAAGTTACATCTTATGTTGCCAAAGCATCAAAATACATTTATGGTTTAGCACATAAACGCAGTTCTATTCATACAATGTATAAACAGGTATATCCCTGAGTGTATAAATATACATTCGCATTGTTTATATATATTCTTTTCTTAGTTTACTGGTTGTCCTCTGTTCATGGCAAGCTGTAACATAGTGTGCCGCCAGTGTTATACAGCTTCTCTCCTCTCCCAGTAGGAATGGGAGTTTTTGGTTGTCATCCAGATTTCTGAAATCAGGGCATATTTGTGAGAATTTTTGGTAGAAATTCTCCCTGATGCCTGATAATTTCCGCAGGCTGTGAGGAAGTGCATCTCTGTCTCCACTACTCCCTGACTGCAGTGAGAGCATATCCTGTCTTCTCTTGGTAGCCTGGTCTGCCTGTGTCTGCCTTTTTCGATCGCTAGGCTATGTTCGCTAAGTCTGTACCTTGTCAAGGTTCTTCTCAGTTTGTTATCCTTTACCATGGTCAGGTAATCAGCTATGTTGTATTGTCTGTTTAGGGCCAAGTAGCAATTGAGTTTGCTTTGGTTTTTGTTGTTTCTGCCCAATATGTCAGATATTTTTCCTTTTGCTTAGCGACGATTGTGTTGGGTCGAATTCTTTGTGTTACCCTGTCACTGTCCTGGGGCTGGTTATTGTTAGTATTGTTAGTAGTTACTTCACTGAGTCCAGGACTAGTTGACTGAGGGTATTCTTCTTTATGGTCAGCTCTTGGCATTTCAGGGCATCGTAGTGATAGCATTGGGGATTGCTCATTTGTAGGTGATTCCAAAATTTGGTGGCTCTTTTTTGGATAGTGATTATTAATGGATATTGGCCTAGTTCCGCCCTGCATGCATTGTTTACTGTTTTCCTTTGAGTCCGGAGGATACTTTTGCAGAATTCTGCATGTAGGATCTCAATTGGGTGTTTGTCCCATTTTGCAAATTCTTGTTGAGTTAGCGGTCCCCATACCTCACTGCCATAGAGTGCAATTGGTTCAATTACTGATTTGAAAATTTTGAGCCAAATGCTAATTGGGATTTCTATTTGGATTGATTTTTTGATGGCATAGAAAGCCCTTCTTGCTTTCTCTTTCAGTTCATTCACAGCCAGTTTGAAGTTTCCCGTAGAATTGATTTTTAAAGCCCAAGTATGTGTAGTTAGTGGTTTGTTCAATTTTGGTTGTTCCTACTGTGAAATTTATTTTGGGTCCCTGATGTTTGGATCTTTGCTGGAACACAAGGACTTTGGTTTTTTGGGGATTTATTGTCAAGGCCCAAGTCTGGCAGTACGACTCCAGCAGGTCCAGGTTTTGCTGTAGCCCCTCTTTAGTAGGTGACAGCAGAACCAGGTCGTCTGCATAGAGGAGGAATTTAACCTTGGATTCATATCGGGTGAGGCCGGGTGCTGTAGATTGTTCAAGTAGTTTTGCCAATCCATTTATGTAAATATTAAAGAGTGTCGGTGAGATTGCGAGCCCTGCATCACCCCCCGCCCCTGTGGGAAGTATTTTGTTTGTTTGTCTCCAATTTTAACTGCACATTTGTTGTTTGTATACATTGATTTAATTACATCATATGTTTTCCCTCCTACCCCGCTTTGATAAGTTTCAGGAATAAACCGTCATGCCAGATGGAGTCGAAAGCCTTCTGGAAATCTACAAAGCATGCGTAGATTTTGCTTTTGTTATGGTGAACGTGTTTGTCAATTAGGGTCTGTCGGGTGAAGATATGATCGGATGTTCTATAGTTTGGCAGGAATCCAATTGGCTTTTACTCAAGACATTGTGCTCCTCAAGGAAGTTTATAAGTCTTTTGTTTATGATGCTACAGAATACCTTCCCCAGGTTACTGTTTACACAGATGCCTCGATAGTTGTTTGGGTCGATTTTGTCCCCACTTTTGTATATGGGCGTTATGAGTCCTTTGTTCCAGATATCAGGGAAATAACCGACACTCATAACCAATTTGAAGAGTTTTAGGATAGCCAGTTTCATTTTGTTGTCTGTGTGTTTAATCATCTCGTTTAGTATGCCGTCTGTCCCGCAGGCTTTTCCTGGTCGCAGGTCCTTGAGTTTTTCAAGAAGTTCTTTTTCTGTTATTATGGCGTCCAGCGGGTTTTGGTTATCTTTTATGGCCATTTCTAGCTTTTCCAGTTTTTTGCATATTTGGTGTTGCTCTGGTCTTAGTGTGTTTTTCTGGTATAATTTTTCAAAGTGGTTTACCCATGTGTCCCCATTTTGAATGGCGAAATCGTCGTGTTGTTTTTTGTGTAGTGTTTTCAAGTTTTCCCAGAAACAATTGGAATCAATGGATTCCTCCATGGAGCTGAGTGTATTCTTAATATATTGCTCTTTTTTGGTTCTGAGTGTGTTTCTGTATTGTGTTAGTGTCTGACAATAAGTAAGGCGTAGTTCCTCGTTTTCTGGATGTCTGTGTTTTTGGTTTGATATTTTTCTAAGTTTTTTCCTCATGTTATGGCAATCTCGGTCAAACCATTTTTCATAGTTTTTTGTTTTGGGTTTGTTCTTGCGAGCTTTCAAGTGTGCATTTGTTGCCAAATTATCAAAAATATTGTTTAGTTTACTAACTGCCCGGTTTACGCCTTCTTTATTGTGAGTGTATATGTTATCCAGAAAGGTGTCTAAGAGAGCTTGAGTTGATGCATTGCTAATTGTTTTCTGGTATTTTTCCGTGTCGTTTTTGGCCCATCTGTACGATTTTTTGGTGTTGTACAGTTTACTGGGTTGTGTTTCTATGATGTTTGTTTCTGTCTTTTTGAGGAACATAGTAATTTGACTGTGATCTGACAGTGTTGTTTGTGGTTTGACTGTGAATGCTCTGAAAGAGGATGGGTCTAAGTCTGTAATCATATGGTCTACTGTGCTGCAGCCAAGAGGTGAGCAATAGGTCGATCTTCCTAGGAGGACTCCTATGAACCTACCATTGACAATGTACAGACCCAGGTTTCGACAGAGCTGTAGTAGCTGTTTTCCGTTGGTATTTGACTGCTTGTCGCAGTTATGCCTGTATGGAAGGGAAGGGATGTCAAAGTGGTTATTCCCGAAAACGTAATTGTTTCCCTGATTATTGGTGAAGTCTGGTTCTTCGCCCGTTCTTGAATTGAGGTCCCCACAGATCAACACGTTCCCCTGGGCCTGGTATTGGATAATTTCCCCCTCCATGTTGGAGAAGGTGTCCTCTTTAAAGTACGGGGAATCGATTGGAGGGATATAAAGTGCGCAAATGTAAACATCTTGGGTGTTTGAGATAATCTCCCTCTCAAGTTTGAGCCACATATGGTTTTCGCCCTTTTTTATAAATTTGATGTAATTCTTAAGTTCTGTTTTAAACCAGATCAGTATGCCTCCGGAGTCTCTGCCTTGGGTTACACTTGGTAATTTATTGGAGGGGACCACCAGCTCAGTGTACCCTTGGGGACAGCCAGTGTGTCCTTTTCCTTTATACCAAGTTTCCTGTAAAATGATAATATCTAGGTCTTTAGTTTCATCTATGAACTCTGGGGTCCTACTTTTCACTTCTCGCAGTGAAGAGCGTAGACCTTGGATATTCCAGGTCGAAATATATAAGGATTTCATGTTAAGTTTGATCTTTTACTATGATAGGTTAAAGAGTGGTACGTGTTTGTCGTGTCTAAGTGTGGGAAAAAAAAAGATCACATCAGTTGTCTATAAAAGTTAATACAATTTGGTTACAGTTCTTTCTATTAATTAGTCCTTGATCCATAAGGCGGAAGTAGATGCTGCTGCACATCTGCTTATTGTCTCTTAATGGATTGTTTCTGTCTGAGGTATTGCGTACGTCCTGTGCATCTCTCCCTCTGTCTGGCTGGGAGCGGTCCTATTCCCCTGTGGGACAGGAGTGGTGCAGGTCTGGTATTGTTGTTTTGCATGGGGATCCTCTCTGGTCTCGGTTGGTGTGTTGGTGGTCCTTGTAGTGTTCCTGATATGTACCCCGCTGATCTCTGGTGGTCGGGGGGGGGTCCTCTTGGAGTCTGGGTATGGACCCGGTTAAAAGCGACGTCCTTCAAGGCTTTAGCAAAGATCGATATTCTTTGCCTTTGGATGTGGACGTGGTCGTAAAGAAATTCCTCATCGAGGGTGGGGTGTTGGGCCAGGTGTACGTTGTGGTTTGATTCGCAGTCTCTTGCTATGCTGGCATTTATCTCATGAATTGTGTTGTTGTTGAAGTCTGTTCTCGGCAATATTGTGGATACAGTGATTCTAGTGTTTGGAAATGTACTGCTTGCTTTCCTAATCATTGCTCTGAGCGATGTTGCTACTTCTTTCTGTTGGGTCTTTAGGTCATTTGTGCCCGTGTGTATTATTATGTGTTGGGGGGAGCCTAATCTGGCTTTGGTCAGCCATCCCATGGCTCTGTTTGTTGTTGGGCACCAGATCTTTTCTACTTTACTTCTAGGGAATAGCTTTTTCTCCCATAGAAATTTCCCATTTGAGTCTATGAGTATTACGACGTCAGCCTTGTTTGTGTTTACTGTCTGGTGGCTTTCGCTTGGACTCATAGTGTGTGTGCTGGGCTGGGGTGTCTGGTGTGTGCGTACCTCTTGTGAGCGGCCCGCTTGTGGTTCCACGGTGGTGGGGGAAGATTGCCAATCAGTATGCTGGTCGGTCTGTGTGGCACCCCTTGTATTGTGTGTCTGTTGCTTTTGTTCCGTGTGGGACTGCAGCCGTTCCGTCCGGCTCTGTCTTGTCTTATCTCTAGCCTCTGGTTGCTGGTCTAATGGTGTTATCTCTCCTCTATGGCTCTCTTCTTTTTCCTGCAGCTCTTTCACCTGATTCCTAAGTAGATTCACCTGGTTCTCAAGTAGCTTCAACTCTCTCTTGTGTCTCTCCCTCTCCTGATTTTGATCGTCATTCATTTTGAGGAAGTCCTCTCTAAGTTTAACCATCTCTATCTCTAATTGATTAAATTTATCTTTTGGTTGTATCTGGCTGTGTGATCCCGGGGTATGTGTTTGGTCGGCCCTGGAAGGCTCACTCACTTCCTGGCTAGGCTGGTCGGCCCTGGAGGGCTCACTCACTTCCTGGCTATGCTGCTCTTCTCTTGGTGAGCTGGGAATGGTAGGGGGACTATGTGTGGCTTCCTCCCTGGTAGTTATGCTGGGGTTTGTCAGTTGTATCGTGTGGCTGTGGTTCCCCAGGGTTAGTGTCTGGTTTGAACTGTGTGGCTCGTTCACACTCCTGACCAGGCAGATTTTCTCCTGGTAAGTTGTCAATGTTGGGGGGAGTGCGGGCCACTCTGGGGCTGTTCCTTCCCCCCTTAGTTAATTTTTTCAGTGTCCTGAAGGCCGTTGCAAATTTGTCGAGGTTGCCTTGCACTAATATTGTTCCGGTATTGTACGCATTGACCGTCGTAGTTGAACTGTCTCCTGGTGTGTTAATTTTCATTATGGACCCATTTGCGGTATTTTCTAGCTTAACATTGGTATAGTGTGATTTTATTGCTGTGATCCAAGCCACTGGCTGATCTGAGTAGAAAATGAGGTTACTTTTTGTCCCATTGTTGTAACAGTCAGCAAAAAGTGTTTTCTGGTTTTTCTCTCATCTGCTCATGCTTAATCGCTTTTATAGCTTTTTTTGCGGTGTTGGGGGGAATCTGGAAGCGGGGCTGTTGTGGATCTTCTGATTCGCTCATTTTTGGTAAAGTATTGTTGATCTTAGAATAAGCTTTTCTGGGGCCCCCGGGTTTGGTGTTTCCCTCTCCCTGTTCGCGAACTTTCCCGGTCCCCCTCTCCGACCCCGTGGTCCCTGGGCCTCGGCTTCTGGGTTCACCCTTCTTAGGTCTGGGTCTGTGAGCCGCTGTTTCCCGGTGCCTTCGGGCTGTTCCCCTCCCCCTCAGAGGTCTCTGTGCCTCTGTCTCGGCCTGGCTCCTCGGGCCTTTCCCTGGCTTCAGTCTCCCTCCCTGGGCCCTGTACTCACAGTCTTGGTTTGCTGCTGGATGCCTTCTGGTTGCTCCCCTTCTCCTCAGAGGTCTCTGGGCCTGGCTCCTCGGGCCATTCCCGGGCTTTCTAGCCCAGCCGCCGCTCGGGCTGTGCCTCGTTCGCCGTTCGGGTGCTGGACTGCGGTCGTCGCTCGGGTGCTGGACTGCGGCCGTCGCTCGGGTGCTGGACTGCGGCCGCCGATCGGGCCGTGTCTCGTTCGCCGCTTGGGCTCCCCGAGTCACCTCGTTCCGGCTGCCGCTGCGTCTCCGTGCGGCCTCCCCGATTCGCCTCGTTTCCCGAAGCGGCCTCCCCGAGTCTTCTCGCTCCGGCTGCCGCTGCGTCTCCGTGCGGCCTTCGCGCCTCGGTTCCCGATGCGGCCGAGTCACCTCGCTTCTGCTGCTGCTGTGGCCCCGTGCGGCCGCTGTTCTTTGGTTTGTATATTTTTTTTTCCCTTATTTCTTTTTTTTCTTTGGCTTTTTTTTTCTAATTTCCTCTGGTTTTTTTTTTCCTTTGGTGGTCTCTTTGGTGGTCTTTTCCTTCCTTACTTAATCTAGACTAAACTAAACTTAAACATAACTAAACAAACTAAACTAACTTAACTAGAACTAAATTTAACTTTAAAACCTTTTTAAACTTGAAATGAACATTTTTTTCCCCCAATTTAAACACTAAAAACACTAAAAATTCAGCAGCCCATCTTCAGAGTGTGTATTCACTCTGTCTGGCTGTCTGGCCACCCACCTCTCTCTCCTCTCACTCTCCCTCCCCCTCTCTCTCCCCCTCCCCCCCTCTCTCTCCCCCTTATCCCCCTCCCTCCCCCTCTCTCCCCCCTCACTCTCCCCCCTCCCACCCCTCACTCCCTCCCCCTCACTTCCCCTCCCCCCCCTCCATCCCCCACCCTCCCTCCCCCTCCCTCCCCTCCTCCCCCACCCCCTCCCACTCCAATTCTCCCCCTCTCTCACCCCCCACCCACCCACCACCCCCACCCACCCCCCACCCTCCCACTCTCTCTCCCCCCACACCCTCCCCCCTCACTCTCCCCCCCACCCCCCACACACCCCCCACCCACCCCCACTCACTACCCCCCACCCCCCCACACTCCCTCCACCCTCCCCCTCTCACCCCCTCCACCCCACCCCCACACACCACCCTCCCCCCTCCACCCTCTCTCACCCCCCACCCTCTCCCCCCTCCCACCCCCACCTCCCCCACCCCCCCTCTCACCCCCCATCCCGCCCCCCTCTTACACCCCCTCCCTCCCCACTCTCACTCCTCCCCCTCCCACCCCCTCCCCCACTCACTCCCCCCATCCCTCCCCCCCTCACTCCCCCTCCCACCCCACCTCTCACCCACCCACCCCCCTCTCTCCCCTCACTCCCCCTCTCTCCCCCACCCTCCCCCCTCACTCCCCCCACTCTCTCCCCCTCCTCCCCCTCTCTCTCCCCCTCCCTCCCCCTCTCTCCCGCTCCCTCCCCCTCTCTCCCCACCTCCCCCTCTCTCCCCCTCTCTCTCCCCCTCCCTCCCCCTCTCTCCCCCCTCCCTCCCCCTCCACACTCCCCCTCCCTCCCCTCTCACAACCCCTCCCTCCCCCTCTCACACCCCCTCCCTCCCCCTCTCACTCCCCTCCCTCCACCTCTCTCTCCCCCTCCCTCTCCATCTCTCTCCCCCTCCCTCTCCCCCTCCCTCCCCCTCCCTCCCCCTCCCCCTACCTACCCCTCCCTCCCCCACTCTCTCCCCCTCCCTCCATCCCACTCTCTCCCCATCCCTCCCCCTCTCTCTCCCCCCTCCCTCCCCCTCTCTCTCCCCCCTCCCTCCCCCCTCTCTCTCCCCCTCCCTCCCCCCACACTCTCCCCCCTCCCTTCACCCCACCCCCTCTCTCTCCCCCTCCCTCCCCTCACTCTCCCCCTCCCTCCCCCTCCCTCACCCCTCCCTCCCCCTCTCTCTACCCCCTCCCTCACCCTCCCTCCCTCCCTCTCCCTATCTCTCCCCCCTCTCTCCCCCTCCCTCACCCTCTCTCCCGCTCCCTCACACCTCCTCACCCCCTCCCCCTCTCCCTCCCAATCCCTCCCCCTCCCTCCCTCCCTGCCTCCCCGTCTCGCCCTCCCTTCCCCTTTCTCTCCCTCTCTTGCCCTCTCTCTCCCTCTCTCTCCCTCTCTCTCACTCTCTCTCCCCCTCCCTCCCCCTCCCTCCCCCTCCCTCCCCTGCTCTCTCCGCCTCCCTCCCTCTCCCTCCCACTCTCCCTCCCTCCCCCTCTCCCTCCCGCTCCCTCCCCCTCCCTCCCTTCCCTCCCCCTCCCTCCCCCTCCATCCCCCTCCTTCCCCCTCCCTCCCCCTCTCTCTCCCTCTCTCTCCCCCTCTCTCACCTCTCTCATTCCCCTCTCTCTCCCCCTCCCTCCCCCTCCCTCCCCATCCCTCCCCGCTCTCTCCCCCTCCTCCCTCTCCCTCCCACTCTCCCTCCCTCACCCTCTCCCTCCCCCTCTCCCTCCCACTCCCTCCCCTTCCCGCCCCCTCCCTCCCCCTCCATCCCCCTCCTTCACCCTCCCTCCCCCTCTCTCTCCCTCTCTCTCCCCCTCCCTCCCCCCCTCTCTCCCCCCTCCCCCTCTCTCTCCACCTCCCTCCCCCTCTCTCCCCCTCCTCCCCCTCTCTCTCCCCCTCCCTCCCCCTTTCTCTCCCCCTCCCTCCCCTCTCTTCACCCCCTCTCTCCCCCTCTCTCTCTCCCCTCCCTCTCCCTCTCACTCCCTCTCTCTCCCCCTCCCGCCCCCTCCTTCCTCCCTCCCTCTCCCTCTCTCCCCCTCCCTCCCCCTCTCTCCCTCCCTCCCTCCCCCTCTCTCCCCCCCCTTCCCCTCTCTCCCTCTCTCTCCCTCTCTCTCCATCTCTCTCGCCCTTTCTCCCCCTCTCTCTCCCCCTCCTCCCCCTATCGCTCCCCAATCCCTCCCCCTCTCTCCCCCACTGCCTCCCCCTCTCTCTCCCCTTCCCTCCCCCTCTCTCTCCCCCTCCCTCCCCCTCTCTCTCCCCCTCCCTCCCCCTCTCTCCCCCTCCCTCCCCCCCTCTCTCCCCCTCCCTCCCTCCCCCTCTCTCTCCCCCTCCCTCTCCCACTCTCTCCCCCTCTCTCCTCTCCCCCTCTCTCCCCCTCTCTCTCCCCCTCTCTCTCCCCCTCCCTCCCCTCTCTCCCCCTCCCTCCCCCTCTCTCTCCCCCTCCCTCCCCCTCTCTCTCCCCCTCCCTCTCCCACTCTCCTCCCCCTCTCTCTCCCCCTCTCTCTCCCACTCCCTCCCTCTATCTCTTCCCTCCCTCCCCCTCTCTCTCCCCCTCTCTCTGCCCCACCCTCCCCCTCCCTCCCACTACCTCCCCCTTCCACCCCCTCCCTCCCTCCCACTGCCTCCCAGTCCCTCCCCCCTCCCCCAGTCCCACCTCCCCTCCCTACCCCTTTCTCTCCCACTCTCTCTCCCCTCCCTCCCCCTCCCTCCCCCTCCCTCTCCCCCTCTCTCTCCCTCTTTCCCTCCCCCTCTCTCTCCCCCCTCCCTCCACCTCTCTCCCCCCTTCCTTCCCCCCCTCCCCCCTCTCCCCCATCCCTCCTCCCCTCTCTCCCCCTCCCTCCATCCCCCTCTCTCCCCCCTCCCTCACCCTCTCTCTCCCCCTCCCTCTCCCTCTCTCTCCCCCTCCCTCCCCCCTCTCTCTGCCCCTCCCTCCCCTCTCTCTCCCCCGCTCCACCATCTTTCTCCCCCCTCCCTCCCCACTCTCTCTCCCCCCTCCCTCACCCCTCCCTTCCCCCCTCTCTCCCCCTCCCTCCCCCTCTCTCTCCCCCCTCCCTCCCCCCTCACTGGCCCCTCCCTCCCCCTCTCTATCCCCCCCTCCCTCCCCCATCCATCCCCCCTCTCTCCTCCCCTCCTCCCCCTCTCTCCCCCTCCCTCCCCCCTCCTCCCCCTCTCCCTCCCCCTCCTCCCCCTCCGTCCCTCCCTGCCTCCCCGTCTCTCCCTCCCTCCCCCTCTCTCTCCCTCTCTCTCCCCCTCCCTCCCCCTCCCTCCCCCTATCTCTCCCCCTCCCTCCATCTCCCTCCCACTCTCCCTCCCTCCCCTATCCCTCCCCCTCCCTCCCCCTCCCACCCCTTCCCTCCCCCACCCACCCCATCCCTCCCCCTCTCTCTCCCTCTCTCTCCCCCTCCATCCTCTTCCCTCCCCCACCCTCCCCTCCCTCCCCCTCTCTCTCCCTCTCTCTCCCCCTCCCTCCCCTCTCTCTCCCCCTCCCTCCCCCTCTCTCTCCCCCTCCCCTCCCCCTCTATCTCCGCCTCCCTCCCCCTCTCTCTCCCCCTCTCTCTCCCCCTCTCTCTCCACCTCCCTCCCCCTCTCTCTCCCTCTCTCTCCCCCTCCCTCCCCCTCTCTCTCCCACTCCCTCGCACTCTCTCTCCCCCTCCCTCCCCCCTCTCTCTCCCCCTCCCTTCCCCTCTCTCTCTCCTCCCCCTCTCTCTCCTCCTTTGAGTCCGGAGGATACTTTTACAGAATTCTGCATGTAGGATCTCAATTGGGTGTTTGTCCCATTTTGCAAATTCTTGTTGTGTTAGCGGTCCCCACACTTCACTGCCATAGAGTGCAATTGGTTCAATTACTGATTTGAAAATTTTGAGCCAAATGCTAATTGGGATTTCTATTTGGATTGATTTTTTAATGGCATAGAAAGCCCTTCTTGCTTTCTCTTTCAATTCATTCACAGCCAGTTTGAAATTTCCGTAGAACTGATTTTTAAGCCCAAGTATGTGTAGTTAGTGGTTTGTTCAATTTTGGTTGTTCCTAGTGTCTCCCCCTCTCTCTGCCCCTCTCTCTCCCCCTCCCTCTCCCTCCCCCCCTCCCTCCCCCCCTCCCCTCCTCCCTCCCCCCTCCCTCCACCCCTCCCTCCCCCTCTCTCTCCCAACTCCCTCCCCCTCTCTCCCCCTCTCTGCCGCCACTTCCTTCCCCCCCTCTCTCTCCCCCTCCCTCCCCCTCTCTCCCCCCTCCCTCCCCCTCTCTCTCCCCCTCCCTCCCACACTCCCTCCCTCCCTCCCCCGCTCCCTCCCCCCCTCTTTCCCCCCTCCCCCTCTGTCTCTCCCCCCGTTCCCCCTCTCTCTCCCCCCCCGTTCCCCCTCTCTCTCCCCCCTCCCCCTCTCTCTCTCCCCCTCCCCCCTCTCTCCCCCTCCCCCCTCTCTCCCCCCTCCCCCCTCTCTCTCTCCCCCCCTCCCCCCTCTCTCTCTCCCCCCTACCCCCTCTCTCTCTCCCCCTCCCTCTCTCTCTCCCCCCTCCCCCTCTCTCTCTCCCCCCTCACCCCTCTCTCTATCCCCCCTCTCTCTTTCCGCCCCCTCCCCCCTCTCTCTCTCCCCCCTCCCACTCTCTCTCTCCCCTGCTCCCCCCTCTCTCTCTCCACCCCTCTCTCTCTACCCCCTCTCTCTCTCCCCCCTCTCTCTCTCCCCCCTCCCCCTCTCTCTCTCTCCCCCTCCCCCTCCCTCTCTCCCCCTCCCTCCCCCTCTCTCTCCCCCCTCCCTCCCCCTCTCTCTCCCCCCCCTCCCCCCCCTCTCTCTCTCTCCTTCCCCTTCTCTCTCTCTCCTTCCCTCTCTCTCTCTTCCTTCCCTCTCTCTCTCTCTCCTTCCCTCTCTCTCCTTCCCTCTCTCTCTCTCCTTCCCTCTCTCTCTCTCTCTCCTTCCCTCTCTCTCTCTCTCCTTCCCTCTCTCTCTATCCTTCCCTCTCTCTCTTCCCCCCAGTCGCTCCCTCTCTCTCTTCCAACAACAACATGCCCTCAAAAAACCTCGGCACCGCCGGGCACTCCCAGCTAGTTATATATATAGATGTAGGAAACACAGTAGCCAAATTGCATGCAGCAAGCTCCCATTAACAGCAATGAAATAAATGCTCAGGTCATTTTGTTTTATATGCTGGCTGAGGGATAAATATTGGCTAGGACAACTTTCCTGCTCTTCTTTGAAAAGTGTCACGGGATATTGGACATCTACTTGAGATGAAGCCTCTGTTTAACATTTCACGTGAAAAATGGCACCTCCAACAATGCAGCACTCCACTGCAGTGCCAGCTTAGATTATGTGCTGAAGTTTCTGGAGTCTGGCTTGAATGGCCTGGAAATTCGGTGGGCTGCGCCACCAGTTAGCGCCTAAAGAGGGCACTCAGTGGCTTTAGCGCCACTGGCCACGCCTCCCGCGATATTTAGCTGGAGCGCTAATGGCAGCTTTAGCCTGTTGCGCTGCGCCACCACTGATGATGTCATCGGTGTGCGCAGTGCCCCGCTACCGCCCCGATCACGATATTTGTTTGTGACCGCCTCCGCTACTCTGGCCGCAAATCGTGCCTGGTTCACAGAGCCTACCTGTGGCGGGAGTGGCGCAAATTAAGGTGGAGGTGCGGGGCAGCCATTTTTTTTGGTAGCCGCCTGCTAGCACCTCCGTCCCCGGCCTCCTGACCTCCCCCCCACAGCAGTGCCGGCTGTTTTCCGAGAGCCCGGCACTTCCCCTCGGTGCCGGGCTCTTTTGCCAGCACTCATGATCTCCAATCGCGTTGGTGCAGGCCCCTCCCACTTAAGAATGGGAGGAAGGCCTGCAGTACCGCAGCGCGCCGTGCCGCAGCGTGTGGCACTGCGGCACGTTGCGCTGCGATATTCAGTTTCAGCGCCCTAAGAGGGACATGGAGTGCCTCGATCAGTGCCCCGTGTCCCTCTTGGGGCACTCAAGCTGAATTTCCGGCGGTCACAACTGCTCCAATCGCAGCGCTAATTCCAGCGCTCAGGCGAGCTTGGCGCCCCGTTTGGGCTTCCACCGAATTTCTCCCCATGATCTTTTGAATAAGAGGCAAGAGTGCTATCCACTGAGCCACGGCTAGCCCACGACATAATGGACATTTTTGGAGAAGTCAATGCCTTAATCTGAATCTACTTTTATGGAGGAGCTAATGTTTCATACATACATTTCTTTAATTAGGGCACTTTGTCAGAACCAGTTGCCAATTGAGTGGAACATTCGCAGCACGAGGGACTTGGGACCTCTCAGACTTCGAAGTGATCATGAACCATTACCAATCAGTCCACCTAGAAATAAAAAGGAATGTTATGGTTGGCTATGTACACACTGTAATTTACTGCGTAATTTGGCCAAGTGCTTCATCATCCTCCCATTAATTTAATGACCATCACTATCTAACTATGCAGTCATCTGCTGGTTTATGCTGCAAATGTGGCTGTTTTATAGTATTCCCAATTCAGGAGATTACTTTCCCTGTAGTTTCTAATCCCCATATTTTAGAGCTAACTTCTCCGCTGCATTTCCTCACAAACAGGGTAAGTGAAGGATAAAAACTACACAACATATAGAAAGATCACCAAGGAGTTACTAGTGAGGAAAAAAATAAATGAACTTGCATTGCTTTCCCTCTCTGTCCCCTCGCCCTCTCTCTTTGCCTGATAATATTGCCTTTCTCTCTTTAACTCTTTGGGAGTGATTTTCAACTGACACCAGCCATGTTTCCCAGCCTAACCAGGGAAGCTGGCATTAGAAAATTGGGGTGAAAGAAATTCACTCGCCCAACGGGGGCCCGATGCCTTGCCTACTCGAAACAGGTGGGTGCCTAGCTGCCTATGGAACTCAGGACCCTACACTGATTGAAGGACGAGGAGAGATAGTGCACCTAGCACAGTCACAGAGGACACAATGAGTAACTTTCATTAGGGCCCTTTCAATGCTGTGGCAGGGACGGAAACCTGATTGGAAAGATTGAAAAATAGAGTTGCGGGAAAAATGGACATGGATTTGGGAGGAGGTTAGAGATGAGGTGGTAGTTTACAAAGTTAGAAGGATCGAGGGTGGTTATTTTATGAGAAGGGAGTTGATGACCGCGGTTTGAGTAGGGAGGATGGACAGCACCTGAGGAGACGGAACCATTTACAATATCAGCTAGCATGGGGGCCAGGAAGGGAAGTTAGGTGCTCAGCAGTTTAGTAGGATTGGAGTCAAGGAAGCAGGAGGTGGGTCTCATGGACAAAACAAACTCAGAAGTGGCACGGTATCAGACTTGGAGGCGTGGTAGCACACTTGCTTCCAAGTCAGAAGCTCATAGATTCAAGCCCCAATCAAGTGATTTGAGCACATAATCCAGACTGACACTTTAGTGCAGTATTGAGGGAGTGTTGCAATGCCAAGGTGCAATCTTTCAGATGAGATGTTTGCTCTCTCAGGTGGATGTAAAAGATCCCATGGCATTATTTCGAAGAAGAGCAGGGAAAATCTCCCCGGTCAATACTTACCCCTCAACCAACATCACTAAAACGGATTATCTGGTCATTATCACATTACTGTTTGTGGGTGCTTGCTGTGTATAAATTGGATTCGGTGTTTCCAAAAATACAACAGTGACTACAATACAAAAGCTGAATAGATGGTTTCAGCCTTAATGGCAAAGTGTTCTATGAGTTCTTTGCATTTGCTTTGGAGGTGAGGGAGGAGGCGAGGGCAGAGATGATTCAGGAGGCGAGGGTTGAGGTGAGGGAGGAGGCGAGGGCTTAAGCGAGGGAGGAGATGAAGGAGGAGGCAAGGGTGGAGGCGAGGGAGGAGGCGAGGGAAGAGGCGAGGGAGGAGGCAAGGGTGGAGACGAGGGCGGAGGCGAAGGAGGAGGCGAGGATGGAGGGAGAAGAGTGGAGGCGAGGGTGGAGGCGAGGGATGAGGCGAGGGAGGAGGGAGCAGTGTGGAGGCGATGTTGGAAGTGAGGGAGGAGGCAAGGGTGGAGGCGAGGGAGGAGGCGAGGGCGGAGGCAAGGAAGGAGGCAAGGGAGGAGGCGTGGGCGGAGGTGAGGGCGGAGGCGAGGGAGGAGGTGAGGGAGGAGGCGAGGGAGAAGGGTGGAGACGAGGGAGGAGGGAGAAGGTTGGAGGCGAGCGAGGTGGCGATGGAGGAGACAAGGGTGGAGGCGAGGGGGAGGCGAGGGTGGAGGCAATTGAGGAGGGGGCAGGGTAGATTTTTGATGTTGGATGTTAATCGGGATTATCTTTGCTCTCCAGGATGATCCTGGACTAGTGAGCGGTCTCGGCATAGGAGAGTGAGGCCTGACTGCACCTGATGTGGCTCACTCTTACACAGATGTTGGCGGAGGAGGCGAGGGTTGAGGGAAGAGGCGAGGGTGGAGGCAAGGAAGGAGGCGAGGGTGGAGGCCAGGGCAGAGGCCAGGGTGGAGGTGAGGGAGGAGGTGATGCTGGAGGTGAGGGTATAGGCGAGGGAGGAGGCGAGGGAGGAGGCAAGGTCGGAGGGAGAAGTGAGAAGGCGAGGGTGCAGGCAAGGGAGGAGGCGAGGGAGGATGCGAGGGAGGAGGGAGAACGGTGGAGGTGAGGGAGGAGGTGAGGGAGGAGGGAGAATGGTGGAGGTAAGGTTGGAGACGAGGGAGTAGGCAAGGGAGGATACGGCGAGGGTGGAGGCAAGGGTGGAGGTGAGGGAGGAGGCTAGGATGGAGCCGAGGGAGGAGGTGAGGGAGGAGGCGAGGGAGGAGACAAGGGCGGAGGTGAGGGCGGAGATGAGGGAGGAGGCATGGGCAGAGTGGAGGGCCAAGGCGAGGGAGGAGGCGAGGGAATAGGCGAGGGAGAAGGCGAGGGTGGAGGTGAGGGATGAGGTGAGGGTGGAGGTGAGGGAGGAGGCAAGGGAGTAGGTGAGGGAGGAGGCATGGGCGGTGGCGAGGGTGGAGACGAGGGAGGAGGCGAGGGAGGAGGCGAGTGTGGAGGCGAGGGAGGAGGCAAGGGAGGAGGAGAGGCAGGAGGCAAGGGAGGAGGTGAGGGAGGAGGCGAGTGTGGATGGAGATGGTTGGAGGCGAGGGAGGAGGCGAGGGCGGAGGTGAGGGAGGAGATGAGGGAGCAGGCAAAGGAGGAGGCGAGAGAGGAGGCAAGGGAGGAGGTGAGGGTGGAGGCAAGGGAGGAGGTGAGGGCGGAGGCAAAGGAGGAGGTAAGGGTGGAGGGAGAAGGTTGGAGGGAAGGGAGGAGGTGAGGGTGGAGGGAGAAGGGTGGAGGCGAAGGTGGAGGTGAGGGAGGAGTCGAGGGAGGAGTCGAGGGCTGATGCGAGGGAGGAGGCAAAGGAGGAGTAAAGGGTGGAGGCGTGGGAGGTAGCGAGGGAGGAGATGAGTGTGGAGGCTTGGGAGGAGGCGAGGTTGGAGGCGAGGGAGGAGGCGAGGGAGGAGGGAGAAGTGTGGAGGCGATGTTGGAATTGAGGGAGGAGGCGAGGGAGTAGGGAGAAGGGTGGAGGCGAGGGTAGAGGCGAGGGAGGAGGCGAGGGAGGACACAGCAAGGGTGTAGGCGAGTGTGGAGGTCAGGGAGGAGGGAGAAGGGTCGAGGCGAGGGTGGAGGCGAGGGAGTAGGTGAGGGAGGAGGGAGAAGGTTGGATGCGAGGGAGGAAGCGAGGGAGCAGGATGAAGGGTGGAGGCGAGGGTGGAGGTGAGGGAGGAGGCGAAGATGGAGGCGAGGGAGGAGGCGAGGGCAAAGGCCAGGGTGGAGGCGAGTGAGCAGTTCAGAAGGAGGCGAGGTCGGAGGCAAGGGATGAGGCAAGGGAGGATGCGAGGGAGGAGCTGAGGGAGGAGGTGAGGGAGGAGGTGAGGATGGAGGGAGAAGGTTGGAGGCGAGGGAGGAGGTGAGTGCGGAGGCAAGGGAGGAGATGAGGGAGGAGGCGAGGGAGGAGGCAAGGGCAGATGCAAAAGGTTGCAGGTGAGGGAGGAGGCAAGGGCGGAGGCGATGGAGGAAATGAAGGAGCAGGCGAGGGCGGAGGCGAGAGAGGAGATGAGGGAGGAGGTGAGGGAGGAGGTGAGGGTGGAGGTGAGGTAGGAGGCGAGGGAGGAGCCGAGGGCAGAGGTGAGGGAGGAGGCAAGGGAGCAGGTGAGGGTGGAGGCAAGGGCGGACGTGAGAGCAGAGGTGAGGGAGGAGGCGAGGGAGCAGGTGAAGGCGGAGGTGAGGGAACAGGTGCAGGAGGAGGTGAGGGAGGAGGCGAGGGAGGAGGCTAGGGCAGAGGCGAGGGAGGAGGCAAGGACGGAGGCGAGAGAGGAGGTGAGGGCGGAGGTGAGGGAGGAGGCAAGGGAGGAGGTGAGGGCAGAGGTGAGGGAGGAGGTGAGGGAGGAGGCAAGGGAGGAGGGTGAAGGTTGGAGGTGAGCAAGGAGGCGAGGGTGGAGGCGAGGGAGCAGACGAGGGAGGAGGCGAGGATGGAGGCGAGGGAGGAGGCAAGGGAGCAGGCAAGGGCGGAGGCGAGGGCGGATGCGAGAGCAGAGGTGAGGGAGGAGGCGAGGGAGGAGGCAATTGAGGAGGTGAGTTCGGAGGTGAGGGAGGAGGCATGGGAGGAGGCGAGGGTGGAGGGAGAAGGGTGGAGGTGAGGGTGCAGGCGAGGGAGGAGGTGAGGGAGCGGCAAGGGCGGAGGCGAGGGTGGGGGCAAGGGTGGAGGCAAGTGTGGAGGGGTCAAGATAGATTTTTGAAAATGCATGTTAATCAGGATTATCTTTGCTCTCCTTGATGATCCAGGACAAGTGAGCGGTCTCGGCAGAGGAGACTGAGGCCTGACTGCACTTGATGTGGCTCACTCTTACACAGATGTTGATGGAGGAGGCGAGAGTGGACACGATGGGGGAGGCGAGGGTGGAGGCGAGGGTGGAGGCGAGAGAGGAGGCGAGTGCTTATGCGAGGGAGGAGGTGAAGGAGGAGGCGAGGGTGGAGGCAAGGGAGGAGGCGAGGGGTGAGGCGAGGTCGGAGGCGAGGGAGGAGGTGAGGGAGGAGGTGAGGGCATTGGAGGGGGAGGAGGCGAGGGTGGAGACGAGGGCAGAGGCGAGGGAGGAGGCGAGGATGGAGGGAGAAGGGTGGATGCGAGGGTGGAGGCGAGGGAGGAGGCGAGGGAGGTGGGAGCAGTGTGGAGGCGATGTTGGAGGTGAGGGAGGAGTCAAGGGTGGAGGCGAGGGCGGAGGCAAGGGAGGAGGCAAGGGAGGAGGCGTGGGCAGAGGCGAGGGAGGAGGCGAGGGCGGAGGTGAGAGAGGAGGCAAGGGAGGAGGCGAGGGAGGAGGGAGAAGGGTGAAGGCAAGGGAGGAGGCAAGGGAGGAGGGGGAATGGTCGAGGCGAGCATGGAGGCGAAGGACGACACGGCAAGGGCGGAGACAAGGGTGGAGGTGAGGGAGTGGGGCGAGGATAGAGGCAAGGAAGGAGGCGAGGGAGGTGGCGAGGGAGGAGGTGAGGGCGGAGGCGAGGGCGGAGAGGAGGGAGGAGCCTTGGGTGGAGGGGAGGGCCGAGGAGAAGGAGGAGGTGAGGGAAGAGGCAAGTGAGAAGGTGATGGTGGAGGCAAGGGAGGAGGCAAAGGTGGAGGCGAGGGAGGCGGCGGGGGAGGAGGTGAGGGAGGAGGCGTGGGTGGAGGAGAGGGAGGAGGTGAGGGAGGAGGTGAGGGAGGAGGTGAGGGCAGAGGGAGTCGGTTGGAGGTGAGGTAGGAGGCGAGGGCAGAGTTGAGGGAGCAGGCCAGGGAGCAGGCAAGGGAGGAGGCACGGCTAGAGGTGAGAGAGGAGGCGAGGGAGGAAGTGAGGGCAGAGGCGAGGGAGGAGGCAATGGAGGAGGCAAGGGAGGATGTGAGGGAGGAGGCGAGGGAGGAGGTGAGGGCGGAGGCGAGGGTGGAGGGAGAAAGTTGGAGGTGAGGGAGGAGGTGAGCGCGGAGTCAAGGGAGGAGGTGAGGCAGCAGGCGAGGGAGGAGGCATGGGTGGAGGTGAGGGAGGAGGCCAGGGTGGAGCGAGAAGGTTGGAGGTGAGGGAGGAGGCAAGGGCGGAGGCGAAGGAAGAGTTGAGGGAGCAGGCGAGGGAGGAAGGGAGGGTGCAGGTGAGGGCGGAGGCGAGGGCAGAGATGAGAGTGGCGGCGAGGGAATAGTTGATGTAGGAGGTGAAGGTGGAGGTGAGGGTGCAGGCGAAGGAGGAGGCTAGGGAGGATGCGAGGGAGGATGCAAGGGTGGAGCCGAGTGAAGAGGCGAGGGCGGAGGTGAGTGAGGAAGCTAGGGGAGAGGTGAGGGAGCAGGTGCGGGAGGAGGCGAGGGAGGAGGGAGAAGGTTGGAGGCGAGTGAGGAGGCGATGGAGGAGACGAGGGCAGAGGTGAGGGAGGAGGCGAGGGTGGAGGCAAGTGAGGAGGGGGCAGGGTAGATTTTGGATGTTGGATGTTAATCGGGATTATCTTTGCTCTCCAGGATGACCCTGGACTAGTGAAAGGTCTCGGCAGAGGAGAGTGAGGTCTGACTGCACTTGATGTGGCTCACGCTTACACGACTGTTGGTGGAGGAGGCGAGCGTGGAGGGAAGAGGCGAGGGTGGATGCGAGGAAGGAGGTGAGGGTGGAGGCCAGGGCAGAGGCCAGGGCGGAGGCGAAGGAGGAGGGGAGGCTGGAGGCGAGGGTGTAGTCGAGGGAGAAGGCAAGGGAGGCGGCGAGGGAGGTGGCAGAAGGGTGCAGGCGAGGGTGGAGACGAGGGAGGACACGGCGAGGGTGGAGCCAAGGGTGCAGGTGATGGAGGAGGCGAGGATGGAGGTGAGCGAGGAGGCGAGCAAGGAGGCGAGGGAGGAGGCGAGGGAGGAGGCGTGGGAAGAGGTGAGGGAGGAGGCGTTGGCGGAGGTGAAGGAGGAGACGAGGGAGGAGGCGTAGGTGGAGGGGAGGGCCGAGGCAAGGAAGAAGGTGAGGGAAGGGGTGAGGGAGAAGATGAGGGAGGAGGTGAGGGAGGAGGCGTAGGCGGAGGTGAAGGAGGAGATGAGGGAGGAGGCGTGGGTGGAGGGGAGGGCCGAGGCAAGGGAGAAGGTGAGGGAAGAGGCGAGGGAGAAGGCGAGGGTGGTGGCGAGGGCGAAGGTGAGGGTCGAGGTGAGGTAGGAGGCGAGGGAAGAGGCGAGGGAGAAGGCGAGGGTGGAGGCAAGGGAGGAGGCAAGGGCGGAGGCGAGGGGAGGTGAGGGAGGAGGTGAGGGAGGAGGCATGGGCAGAGGCGAAGGAGGAGATGAGGGAGGAGGCGTGGTTGGAGGTGAGGGCCGAGGCAAGGGAGAAGGCGAGGGAAGAGGCGAGGGAGGAGGCGAGGGAGGAGGCAAGGGCAGATGCAAAAGGTTGCAGGTGAGGGAGGAGGCAAGGGCGGAGGCGATGGAGGAAATGAAGGAGCAGGCGAGGGCGGAGGCGAGAGAGGAGATGAGGGAGGAGGTGAGGGAGGAGGTGAGGGTGGAGGTGAGGTAGGAGGCGAGGGAGGAGCCGAGGGCAGAGGTGAGGGAGGAGGCAAGGGAGCAGGTGAGGGTGGAGGCAAGGGCGGACGTGAGAGCAGAGGTGAGGGAGGAGGCGAGGGAGCAGGTGAAGGCGGAGGTGAGGGAACAGGTGCAGGAGGAGGTGAGGGAGGAGGCGAGGGAGGAGGCTAGGGCAGAGGCGAGGGAGGAGGCAAGGACGGAGGCGAGAGAGGAGGTGAGGGCGGAGGTGAGGGAGGAGGCAAGGGAGGAGGTGAGGGCAGAGGTGAGGGAGGAGGTGAGGGAGGAGGCAAGGGAGGAGGGTGAAGGTTGGAGGTGAGCAAGGAGGCGAGGGTGGAGGCGAGGGAGCAGACGAGGGAGGAGGCGAGGATGGAGGCGAGGGAGGAGGCAAGGGAGCAGGCAAGGGCGGAGGCGAGGGCGGATGCGAGAGCAGAGGTGAGGGAGGAGGCGAGGGAGGAGGCAATTGAGGAGGTGAGTTCGGAGGTGAGGGAGGAGGCATGGGAGGAGGCGAGGGTGGAGGGAGAAGGGTGGAGGTGAGGGTGCAGGCGAGGGAGGAGGTGAGGGAGCGGCAAGGGCGGAGGCGAGGGTGGGGGCAAGGGTGGAGGCAAGTGTGGAGGGGTCAAGATAGATTTTTGAAAATGCATGTTAATCAGGATTATCTTTGCTCTCCTTGATGATCCAGGACAAGTGAGCGGTCTCGGCAGAGGAGACTGAGGCCTGACTGCACTTGATGTGGCTCACTCTTACACAGATGTTGATGGAGGAGGCGAGAGTGGACACGATGGGGGAGGCGAGGGTGGAGGCGAGGGTGGAGGCGAGAGAGGAGGCGAGTGCTTATGCGAGGGAGGAGGTGAAGGAGGAGGCGAGGGTGGAGGCAAGGGAGGAGGCGAGGGGTGAGGCGAGGTCGGAGGCGAGGGAGGAGGTGAGGGAGGAGGTGAGGGCATTGGAGGGGGAGGAGGCGAGGGTGGAGACGAGGGCAGAGGCGAGGGAGGAGGCGAGGATGGAGGGAGAAGGGTGGATGCGAGGGTGGAGGCGAGGGAGGAGGCGAGGGAGGTGGGAGCAGTGTGGAGGCGATGTTGGAGGTGAGGGAGGAGTCAAGGGTGGAGGCGAGGGCGGAGGCAAGGGAGGAGGCAAGGGAGGAGGCGTGGGCAGAGGCGAGGGAGGAGGCGAGGGCGGAGGTGAGAGAGGAGGCAAGGGAGGAGGCGAGGGAGGAGGGAGAAGGGTGAAGGCAAGGGAGGAGGCAAGGGAGGAGGGGGAATGGTCGAGGCGAGCATGGAGGCGAAGGACGACACGGCAAGGGCGGAGACAAGGGTGGAGGTGAGGGAGTGGGGCGAGGATAGAGGCAAGGAAGGAGGCGAGGGAGGTGGCGAGGGAGGAGGTGAGGGCGGAGGCGAGGGCGGAGAGGAGGGAGGAGCCTTGGGTGGAGGGGAGGGCCGAGGAGAAGGAGGAGGTGAGGGAAGAGGCAAGTGAGAAGGTGATGGTGGAGGCAAGGGAGGAGGCAAAGGTGGAGGCGAGGGAGGCGGCGGGGGAGGAGGTGAGGGAGGAGGCGTGGGTGGAGGAGAGGGAGGAGGTGAGGGAGGAGGTGAGGGAGGAGGTGAGGGCAGAGGGAGTCGGTTGGAGGTGAGGTAGGAGGCGAGGGCAGAGTTGAGGGAGCAGGCCAGGGAGCAGGCAAGGGAGGAGGCACGGCTAGAGGTGAGAGAGGAGGCGAGGGAGGAAGTGAGGGCAGAGGCGAGGGAGGAGGCAATGGAGGAGGCAAGGGAGGATGTGAGGGAGGAGGCGAGGGAGGAGGTGAGGGCGGAGGCGAGGGTGGAGGGAGAAAGTTGGAGGTGAGGGAGGAGGTGAGCGCGGAGTCAAGGGAGGAGGTGAGGCAGCAGGCGAGGGAGGAGGCATGGGTGGAGGTGAGGGAGGAGGCCAGGGTGGAGCGAGAAGGTTGGAGGTGAGGGAGGAGGCAAGGGCGGAGGCGAAGGAAGAGTTGAGGGAGCAGGCGAGGGAGGAAGGGAGGGTGCAGGTGAGGGCGGAGGCGAGGGCAGAGATGAGAGTGGCGGCGAGGGAATAGTTGATGTAGGAGGTGAAGGTGGAGGTGAGGGTGCAGGCGAAGGAGGAGGCTAGGGAGGATGCGAGGGAGGATGCAAGGGTGGAGCCGAGTGAAGAGGCGAGGGCGGAGGTGAGTGAGGAAGCTAGGGGAGAGGTGAGGGAGCAGGTGCGGGAGGAGGCGAGGGAGGAGGGAGAAGGTTGGAGGCGAGTGAGGAGGCGATGGAGGAGACGAGGGCAGAGGTGAGGGAGGAGGCGAGGGTGGAGGCAAGTGAGGAGGGGGCAGGGTAGATTTTGGATGTTGGATGTTAATCGGGATTATCTTTGCTCTCCAGGATGACCCTGGACTAGTGAAAGGTCTCGGCAGAGGAGAGTGAGGTCTGACTGCACTTGATGTGGCTCACGCTTACACGACTGTTGGTGGAGGAGGCGAGCGTGGAGGGAAGAGGCGAGGGTGGATGCGAGGAAGGAGGTGAGGGTGGAGGCCAGGGCAGAGGCCAGGGCGGAGGCGAAGGAGGAGGGGAGGCTGGAGGCGAGGGTGTAGTCGAGGGAGAAGGCAAGGGAGGCGGCGAGGGAGGTGGCAGAAGGGTGCAGGCGAGGGTGGAGACGAGGGAGGACACGGCGAGGGTGGAGCCAAGGGTGCAGGTGATGGAGGAGGCGAGGATGGAGGTGAGCGAGGAGGCGAGCAAGGAGGCGAGGGAGGAGGCGAGGGAGGAGGCGTGGGAAGAGGTGAGGGAGGAGGCGTTGGCGGAGGTGAAGGAGGAGACGAGGGAGGAGGCGTAGGTGGAGGGGAGGGCCGAGGCAAGGAAGAAGGTGAGGGAAGGGGTGAGGGAGAAGATGAGGGAGGAGGTGAGGGAGGAGGCGTAGGCGGAGGTGAAGGAGGAGATGAGGGAGGAGGCGTGGGTGGAGGGGAGGGCCGAGGCAAGGGAGAAGGTGAGGGAAGAGGCGAGGGAGAAGGCGAGGGTGGTGGCGAGGGCGAAGGTGAGGGTCGAGGTGAGGTAGGAGGCGAGGGAAGAGGCGAGGGAGAAGGCGAGGGTGGAGGCAAGGGAGGAGGCAAGGGCGGAGGCGAGGGGAGGTGAGGGAGGAGGTGAGGGAGGAGGCATGGGCAGAGGCGAAGGAGGAGATGAGGGAGGAGGCGTGGTTGGAGGTGAGGGCCGAGGCAAGGGAGAAGGCGAGGGAAGAGGCGAGGGAGAAGGTGAGGGAGGAGGTGAGGGAGGAGGTATAGGCGGAGGCGAAGGAGGAGACGCGGGAGTAGGCGTGGGTGCAGGGGGGGGCCGAGGCAAGGGAGAATGCAAGGGAAGAGGCAAGGGAGAAGGCGAGGGTGGAGGCGAGGGTGAAGGGGAGGGCTGAGGTGAGGTAGGAGGCGAGGGAAGAGGTGAGGGAGAAGGTGAGGCTGGAGGCGAGGGAGGAGGCGAGGGTGGAGGTGAGGGAGGAGGTGAGGGTGGAGGTGAGGGAGGAGGCGTGGGTCGAGGCAAAGGAATAGACAAGGGAGGAGGCGAGGGCAGAGGTGAGGGAGGCGGCAAGTGCGGAGAAGAGGGAGGAGGCGAGGGTGGAGGTGAGGGAGGAGTCGAGGGCAGAGGTGAGGGAAGAGGCGAGGGAGGAGGCGAGTGAGGAGGGTGAAGGTTGGAGGCGAGGGAGGAGGTGAGTGAGGAGGTTGTGGCGGAGGCGAGGGAAGAGGCAAGGGAGGGGGCGAGGGCAGAGACGAGGATGGAGGCGAGGGAGGAGACAAGGGAGGAGGCGAGGGCGGAGGCGAGAGAGGAGGCGAGGGTGGAGGGAGAAGTTTGGAGGTGAGGGAGGAGCTAAGGGTGTAGGAAGAAGGGTGGAGGTGAATGTGGAGGCGAGGGAGGAGGCGAGGGAGGTGGCAAGGGCAGAAGCGAGGGAGGAGGCAATGGTGGAGGCGAGGGTGGAGGCGAGGGAGGAAGCAAGGGCTGATGCAAGTGAGGAGGCGAATGAGGAGGCAAGGGTGGAGGCGAGGGAGGAGGCGAGAGAGGAGGTGAGGGCAGAGGCTTGTGAGGAGGCGAGGGTGGAGGTGAGGGAGGAGGCGAGGGAGCAGGGAGAAGTGTGGAGGCGTGCGTGGAGGCGAGGGAGGAGGCAAGGGAGGATATAGAAACATAGAAACATAGAAGATAGGAGCAGAAGTAGGGCATTCGGCCCCTCGAGCCTGCTCCGCCATTCAATGCGATCATGGCTGATCATTCAAATTCAGTACCCTGTCCATGCTTTCTCCCCATACCCCTTGATCCCTTCAGCCTTAAGAAATATATTTAACTCCTTCTGGAATATATTTAATGAATTGGCCTCTATTGCCTTCTGTGGTAGAGAATTCCACAGGTTCACCACTCTCTGGGTGAAGAAGTTCCTCCTCATTTCTGTCCTAATTGGCTTACCCCTTATCCTTAGACTGTGACCCCTGGTTCTGGACTCCCCGACCATCGGGAACATCCACCCTGCATCTAATCTGTACAGTCCTGTCAGAATTTTATAAGTTTCAATGAGATCCCCTCTCATTCTTCTAAACTCCAGTGAGTATAAGCCCAATCGACCCAATCTCTCCTCATACATCATTTCTGCCATCCCGGGTATCAGCCTGGTGAATCTACGCTGAACTCCCTCCATGGCAAGAACATCCTTCCTCAGATAAGGCGACCAAAATTGCACACAATACTCAAGATGTGGTCTCACCAAGGCCCTGTACAACTGCAGCAAGAGATCCATGCCTTCTTAACCGCCTGCTGCACCTCCATGCTTACCTTCAGCGACTGGTGCACAAGGACACCCAGGTCTCGTTGCACTTCCCCTTCTCCCAATCTATTGCCATTCAGATAATAATCTGCCTTCCTGTTTTTGCCACCAAATTGGATAACTGTAAGATTTGCAAAATTTCTACATTTCCCCAAAGGTTATTAATAAGAAAAGGGACCCTGCATGGACATTTTAATGAAAAATGGTACCCAAAACCCAAAATGGCGTCCGCGCCTCGTGGCAGAAAGCCTGTGAGATTGTTAAAACTTGGACTCTGCGGCACATGCAGCTCGTGGAGAAATGGAAACCAAAGCTGCAGTTTCTGTGAAGAGAGACTTTGCATTTGTAAAACCAAACAGGACTTTGAATTATGTATTAGATCAAATTGGAGAAAAATCTAAACCCAGTTAGGCCTATAGTTAAGGCCATCAAGCAGTTTGCAAGTATATTCGCAACAGATTAAGGAAGCCATCGAGGCCGGAGAGGCCCATCAAGGTGCATTCATGACAAAACAAGTCAATTATCGGGCCAGTAGATGCAATCACTGGCCATCTAAAAACAGTTAGAGTAGATTGCCACCGTTATTTAAAATAGCCCGCCAAAATTAAGACAAAGATCTAACCTGATTTGGCGCGCAGAGAAGGACCATACAAAGAAGTATAATTGTAGGCCCACCGACAACCCGCTCTGCTCTGCTCTCAGCCTTGCTCCGGCTCCGGCCCCTCGCCCTCATGGCTGTCGCTCTTTCCCCGTCCCACGCTTACCCCCTGGCCTTTGCCCGTGCCTTTCCCCACTCCATCTGGATTCGCCCAGGCACTGCATCGGGCGGACACCGACAATTCAGGCCAGGCGAGGTGGGACGCGACGAGGCGAGGAGGGAAGACGAACTGAGGAAGACAACTGAGGAAGACCAACTGAGGAGACGAATGGAGGAAGATGACTGAGGACAGGCTTCGAATCATCGGGCCTTCAGTCTCAGCTAACCTATGACTATCTTCATGCAAACTTCAACTGCCGTCCGAGGAAGAGGAACCATCATCCTGCAAGGTAAGGTACCCAAGCAGAGACTTTAACTTTGGGGTACTCGAACCTGGACAATGCCCTTGCAGCACCCGCAGACCATGTGATGACGGCAGGCTCCAGAGAGCACCAACAGCGAACCCCGAACCCCACCGCTGTTTCGAGTTCAACAGACCTCTTTTGATTGGTGAGCATGAAGTTCTGACCACTCATAGCTTAATCTAGTTAGGTGTAGGGGGTGGGATAAAGATAAGGGGATTGTTAAGATAGTTGTTTTCGCTCGAGGTGCCGTGTGTTCCCCATTCCCTGTATAAGTATAGTAATTTTGTATTTTGCCTTTAAAAGTGTATACTAGAAACTTTTTTTTCCATAAGATTGTATTAATTTCCTCTTCAATAAAAATCTTGGTTTTGCTTACATCCAACCACCTGTCTACTCGAGTCTTATCTGTATCGCTGCCTTGTACCTAAGTCTGCTGTCTAGAATCCAGGGGCGTGGGAGCGATTCGAACCGCTCAGAAACAGTCAGAGGCATAACTGACTGGGCGCACACGCCACCCCACACCACCCCCTACATTATGGCGACTGCAGCAGGACACCGGCAACAAGGTTACGATGCAGTGGACAGTGGTTCAGAAGAGCGAACCATGATGGAGGAAAGGATTTCTGATTATGTGTTTAGCAAGGTGAATATCACTAAGAAGTGGTCACCACTCAGTTAAAGGCTGGGCATCCAATAGATGCAGCAGCTAAGTGGACAGAGGGTAAGGGACACAAGCAGTCCTTAGAGAAGGCAGTTTGGCTGATGTGCTTTACAAAGCAGGTCCAGCTCTTGGACAGGCTCGTTGCAGCACAGGCAGTCGAGTTAAGGGAGTCAGCCCTGGAGATCCAGGATAAGGCTCTTGCAGGGGAAAAGTTATTAGTAGCTTTGCAGGCTATGAATCAGGAGAGAGTGCATTTAGTGGGAGAACACAAGGCCCAGTTGGAATACCTACGATGCCAAGTCACCGAGGCCAAGGGTAATGAGTTAGTTAATGTTGCGGGAGAAAAACGCCCGCTTGGCAAGGCAGGTTAGGGAACAGGAAGAGAAAGTACAGGAGGTAAAGGCAGCATATAAGCTAGTGAGCGAGCAGGGGTTTGAGGAGGCAGACCACATCACCTGTAAAGAGAGGATAGAAAATCTGAGCCGGGCCCTCCGGAAGGCAACAGGCATGGTGTGCCTCAGAAGCCTAAAGGCAGGCCAGACAGGTTTTATGGGGAACGAGGGGAGGACAGTTCCAACGTGACCGGTACTTGTCTAGAGACGACCCAGTTGAGAGAGAGGAGACGTCACGACCACCACCCGTAGCGCCAAGTTTCAGTGAGTATTGGCAGCAAGGGGGAGTGGAATCCGGGCTGGAGCCCGGGGTGGAGCCAGAGGTGGAGGCAGAGGTAGAGCAACCCCCGCCAGAGAGGTCGGAGCCGGGACCGATGTGCCCAGCACGGCATCGGAGGGTCGGCCCACCCGCCAATGGCGACATTGAGGGACCCCTCCAAAACCACTTCATATTACCCTTTAACACCCAACAGCTTAGGGCGATGGTCAGCCACCTCCCGAGGCTCTCCGAAAAGGGAGACCCCTCGATCCACTTCAGGGAAGTAGAGCAAACAGCCAGCGTCAACGACTGCGATGACGCTGAGAAGGCCAAAATGCTGCTATTCTCGCTGGAGAGTAGTCCGCTCCACTCCCTCTCTGACGAGTGTAAAAGGGGGCAGTGTGGGTATGAGGAGCTTAGAGATGCGGTTCTGGAGGCCATTGGGATGGATGAGGGAAGTCCTTTCTCCCATGTGGAGAAAACGATCCAGCTCTCAGGGGAAACCCCGCAGGCTTTTGCGGACCGGCTATGGCTGGTGTACCGGAGGGCCTGCCGGCGGACGCTGGACCTGTAAGGGGTTTTCTCTCTGAGATCGCAGAGGTTTCTCTCACCAGAGGCCTCTCTCTCTCTCTTTTGCACAGTAAAACCTTGAGTGGTTCGACCCACTCGCCCCTTAGGTTCTAGACACTGGTCTTAGGTGCAGGAACTACAATGCAGAGAATACTCTTATAGACCAAGTTTAATGAAACAAAATGAAATTTTATTGCATAAGGAAAATCAAATCAAATGCAAGCAAATGAGGGGACACATGGGAGGGAAAAGCAAATCATAACAATACAGTACTAGCTAAAGTAGATACAGGCATATTATACCTTACAACAGTCATCACGAAATGGGGAAACACACAGAACATCGAGGGACAACAACTCATGTTAATTATACCCAAAATGACCACCCCCTTTAACCTATCGAGATCCGATTATGAAGGGCCAGAAACATGCTCACCAATCCAAATAGGAATTGCAAGGTTTTGAAACAGGTCTGCGTTTTGATCCTTTCAGGCATCCTGTCTCCTCGTGGTCGTTGGGCTGTGGGAGCAACGGCTGCTCAGGCTGATGACTCCTCTACTTCAGCAAGACGAGCGGACCCTCATCTTGTTCACAGCTCATTTTTTTCTGTGCTCCGGCCCACGATGTGGTGGGGCGTTTCGCCCTCTCTTCTTCTCCTGGACTTTCTCCTCGTTTTGCAGCGGCCCCGGGGTTTTTGGTCGATGATCTCCCGACGAATACCCCGGAGGCCGAACGCAAACTTGAACCACCTTCTTGACTCGGGAATGGCCGAGGCATTCCTGCTACCGACTTCTCTCTCTGGCTATGAGGTTTTAGCGTGCTCGTCTTCCAGAAGCATCTACAAGCTTCCTCCTAGATTCTCGATGGATCCCCAATGTCATTTGCTATCTGGGCGCTCAATTCTTCAACCAGCAGCCCTGTCTTTTCCCGGGGTCCCCAATTATACTTCTCAATCGAGGCCTTATCTCCTGCCTAATCAAGGTTGGTCTTTGTTAAATTTTTGGCGGGCTTATGGCACAGCGGGATAGTTATTGTATTTAAACTGCTTTCAGGATGGCCGGTGATGGCCATCTCTGGTCTGGGATGACCTGGTAATGTTTTAACATTTTGTTGATGTCCTTAATGGGTCCTTGATGCGTTCTTTATGAATATGGAGCTGTTCCCTTTTGTCTGGGTAAACATCTAGATGGCCTTTATCTACAGGCCGATCTGACTGGATCTGCATCCAATCTATATGTATGTGTATGTGTCTGGTTTCATTCTCTCAGAAACGGCTTCCAGAACTTACTGTGGGTTGAATCCACAAAGGCTGTCTGGGGACTGCAGGAACCATTTTAAAGTGTTCAATAAGTCAGTCACGGGGTCTGGCGGCCATTTTGTGTGTCCCTTTTCTGGGCTTCTTTTAAAACATTTTTTTTTTAAATCAAGGCCTCTTCTGCCAGAGGACCCTTATAGTACAATATTAATTTTGCGAATTCTACAGTCCCCCCTGATGATACTATAACTTGCTTGAAGTATCATAATTCTGGGTGAGCAAAATTTTCTGACTTTCCATAATTAAACCATCCCCTGTAATTACCTATCTATGACCCCACGCCACATGTATTTCCCATTTCAGAAAACCTACAGTGTACATTGAGCATCTATAGGTGGCAATACATTGGATTTAAAATCTGACACACTCATTTCCAGGCGTGGAGGAGGACCTAATACCCCTACACCACCTGGCCCATACATGTTATCTTTATTAATACCAACTTGCTTAATAATCTTCAATAATAAAATAAAGTACACACAAAGAATACTCATGAACAATCATAAACATAGAGGAGGGAGGGAAACTTTAACATTATGCATAGCAGCAAAAATCTAAACGGGTGTCTCTTCTTCTACCCACACATAATGCTCTCTCCATTCTCCTCTGTTCTCATACTTCTGCGAATGTCTGACCATTTTACAGTGTACAAACAGTAAATAAACCACGATAAAAACCTGACACACTACAAGGATGTGAGAGGCTATCCTAATCCAAGAAGGGACTTCTATATTAGTGAACAGGTCCCACCACGGTGGGATCACTATATCCAGTATGCTTGCCCCTATCTCTAAAGTATTCTGCTCCAGTGTGTGTAAAAATGTTTCTGTGAAACTACAACGGCTTTTAATATCTTGGGGAGGTGTTCAGGGAGAGGGGGAATGATATATCCAAAATGTGCAACGAATCATTGCAGATCGGTTAAATACTCTTTAACAGTGATGTGAACAGTGGAAGGTTCAGGAATGGGGACAATTCGCTCTTGGGCCACTTGAACTTCTGCCTTGGGCTTGAAGCAGAAACTGCTGTCACTCACTGGACACCAGCCGTGCTGTCCGTGTTGGTAGTGGGGCACTGCAGTGGAGACACAGTATGTCCCACCTCCTATATATGCCACCTGCGGGGGCACATGGCCTTGTCCCATTGCCTCCATGGTGCAATTTATAGGCTTCGCGCCAGCAGTTCTGAACCCGCACTGTGGTTTTGAATATGCATTCAAGTGCTGGGGACACAGGATGATGTGTGCTCCCCGGATTCGGCACACCGAGAGGTCAGTACCCATCATTGTATGCTCCCATCGAATGACGTATGGTGGGACCACTGTGTAGCGAATGTGTGCACCCCCTTGAATGACTCCAATGTTCTCCACCCTGTATACCGGGGTCGGTTTTGCTGTCTTTCCCATCACCGGCATTCTTACCACTATACCCATAATGGTGTGATTAGACCGTCCACAGTCCACTGGGACTGGGTAGGCTTCTGAAGCTAGTCTGAGCTGGCACGGACTTAATGCATTCTTGAAAGTGTGGAGGGCGGCGAGGTGCTTGTTGCTGATCCAGGAGGGGACTAAACCTTGTTTTAAATCCTCCAGATTACTGCATCCCTCACCCAGTAACCACGCCCCGTACAGCATGCAAGCTTCGTTCTGCGCAGCCTGAGCGGACGCATTCCGATCCTCCCTGATGAGAGCATTTACCGTTTTGGCGTGTTTCTCCAGCTCAGCAATAATTTCTTTTAAGTGTAGTGTCATGGCCTGGTCCTCATGTAACTCAGAACCTTATTCTCGTCAGTTAGTATCTTTCTTAACTGTGTTTTCAAACCATTGATCTGGGTCTGCAGTTCCACGTCATCCAGAGTGTTGATGACAGAAGTCCCTGTGTTAAAAGCTGTAAAAATATCATTTACCGAGTGTGGTAAACCACTGTATTGTATATTGCCACCTCTGGGTGGCGCTGTGTATGGAGGCATGCCTCAGCTGACTCCACCCACCACTGTGTGGGTTTCGTTCAGACTTGTTCAGTCACTCACGAAGAAGCATGGTCTCTTCTTAGCTAATAAAAGCCTTATTCATCTCTTCTTTCGACTCATCATCTCTTCTTCGACTCATCACCTTTTATGAAGTAATTGATAAGCGTATCAATTTTATTAGCTAAAAGTTAAATGGCGACACCTGAGGAGCAACAACAGCAACGGATACAGCAGACATTGCTGAGAGCCCTCAGACCACCACGCCTGGACCTCGACCCTCAAGATGTGGGTGCATCAGCCAAGTTTGAACACTGGCTGAGCTGCTTTGAATCCTTCCTCGCAATCTCACAGGTTACAGAGGAGGATCACAAACTGAAAATTTTGACCGCCCAGGTGAGCCATCAAGTATATATGCTAATCCGGGACTCTAATACGTACGTGGCGGCCCTCGAGCTACTAAAAGGGCAATATACGCGCCCAGTGAACACAATTTACGCCCGACACCTCTTGGGATCCCGCAGGCAGCAACCGGGAGAATCGGTAGGGGCATTTGCACGGGCGCTACTGGCACTCTGCAGAGACTGCGATTGTAAAGCGGTAACGGCTGTGGAGCACGCGCAGGGACTCGCCTGTGATGCCTTCGTCAGGGGCCTCCAGTCAGACCACACCCGGCAGAGACTGCTAGAAAGCAAGGAACCCGACCTGAAGACGGCCATTGCCCTTGCGCTCTCGTTAGAGGAGGCCCACCGAAACCTCGAGGCATACCCCCGTAACGGCGCCGAGACATGGCAATCGAAACCGTGGGACACGGGACCGCCGCCCCCGGCACCAACCGCTGCAGCGACCCAACCGAGACAGCAGCCTCCGGTAAGAACTGCTTCGATGCCCAGTAACCAGGCCCAAAAATGCTATTTCTGTGGCCAGTTAAAACATCCCAGAGCGCACTGCCCAGCTAAGACAGCTACCTGCTCGGGCTGCGGGAAGAAAGGCCATTACGCTAACGCCTGCAAGGGGAAGCCAGCCAGCAGCGCAGCGTGCGGGCCGTGGGAGCAGCCATCTTATCCGCCATTTTGTGTACCCCCGGCCGCATGGCATCCGCCGCCATCGTATCCAACGCACTCAACCGCCATTTCGTCACCGGAACCGACCACCGTCTCGGCGGATGACTATAGTGACTCACTAAGCCACATACTGGCCTCCGTGACGCTGGATCAAGGCCACCCTCACCATCTATCCAGCTCCATGATGGATATCGCGGTAAACGGCCGCGCCACCAGTTGCCTGATCGACAGCGGGAGCACAGAGAGTTTCGTCCACCCCGACACGGTACGTAGCCACTCCCTCACGATTCTGCCAACGCACCATCGCATTTCTATGGCGTCCAAGTCCCAGTCAATGGACATCAGCGGCTACTGTGTGGTGACCCTGTCAGTAGGGGGCACTGAATATCAAAAATTTAAACTGCTAGTCCTGCCCCGTCTTTGCGCTGCCGTCCTGCTAGGGTTGGATTTTCAGTGCCACCTTAAGAGTGTCACTCTAGCATACGGTGGACCCCTCCCCCCACTCACAGTCTGCAACCAACAACTTTTAAATCGCCCGCTGCAAACCACCTGCAGCCTTTCCACATTAAAAGTCCCCCCCCCTCCCCTGTTCGCTAACCTCACCCGCGACTGTAAACCCATCGCTACCAAAAGCAGGCGGTACAGTGCCGGGGACAGAGCTTTTATCAGCTCTGAGGTGGAGCGGCTCTTGAAGGAGGGCATTATCGAAGGTAGCACTAGCCCCTGGCGAGCCCAGGTTGTAGTCGTTAAAACCACTGCAAAACGCCGCATGGTAATCGACTACAGCCAAACCATAAACCGGTACACCCAGCTGGACGCGTACCCCCTCCCTCGCATATCTGATATGGTCAATCAGATTGCGCAATACAAAGTATTCTCCACCATCGACCTTAAGTCAGCGTACCACCAGCTGCCCATCCGCCATGAGGACCGCCAGTATACTGCCTTCGAGGCAAACGGCCGCCTCTACCACTTCCTTAGGGTCCCCTTCGGCGTCACCAACGGGGTTTCGGTCTTCCAAAGGGAGATGGACCGAATGGTTGACCAGAACGCGCTGCGGGCAACCTTCCCCTATTTGGATAACGTCACCATCTGCGGCCACGACCAGCAGGACCACGACGTTAATCTAGCAAATTTCCTCCGTACGGCCCAACGGCTGAACCTAACGTACAATAAGGAAAAATGTATGTTTCACACCAAGCGCCTGGCCATCCTCGGCTGCGTGGTGGAGAACGGAGTCATCGGGCCCGACCCCGACAGAATGCGCCCCCTAATGGAGCTACCCCTTCCCCACTGCCAAAAAGCACTGAAGAGATGCCTGGGGTTTTTCTCCTACTACGCCCAGTGGGTGCCCCTCTATGCAGACAAAGTCAGGCCCCTCATCAAAGCCACCTCCTTCCCCCTGACACCAGAGGCGTGTGCAGCCTTCACTCTTATCAAGAACGATATCGCGAAGGCCGCAATGCACGCGGTGGATGAGTCCATCCCCTTCCAAGTGGAGAGCGATGCCTCCGACTTCGCCCTAGCCGCGACCCTTAACCAGGCGGGCAGACCCGTGGCCTTTTTCTCAAGGACCCTCCAGGGCCCCGAGACGAGACACTCCTCCGTCGAAAAGGAGGCCCAGGCTATTGTAGAAGCGGTGCGTCACTGGAGGCATTACCTGGCCGGGAAACGATTTACCCTGCTCACTGACTAGCGTTCAATAGCTTTTATGTTTAATAATAAGCAGAGGGGTAAAATCAAGAACGACAAGATCTTGAGGTGGAGAATCGAACTCTCCACCTACAATTATGATATCTTGTATCGGCCAGGGAAACTCAATGAGCCCCCAGATGCCCTATCACGTGGTACATGCGCCAACGCGCAGAGTGATAGGCTGCAGTCCCTCCACAATGACCTCTGCCACCCGGGGGTCACCAGGTTTTTCCATTTTATCAAATCCCGTAACCTGCCCTACTCCATCGAGGAGGTCAGGACCATGACCAAGAGCTGCCAAATCTGCGCCGAGTGCAAACCGCACTTCTATAGGCCGGACAGAGCAAGCCTGATCAAGGCCACCCGCCCCTTCGAACGCCTGAGCGTCGATTTTAAAGGGCCCCTCCCCTCCGCTGACCGCAATGTGTACTTCCTCAACATAGTTGATGAGTACTCCCGTTTCCCCTTTGCCATCCCTTGCCCAGACATGACCAGTACCACGGTCATCAAGTGTCTGAATGACATCTTCGCTCTGTTCGGGTTCCCCAGCTATATACATAGCGACAGGGGCTCATCGTTCATGAGCGACGAACTTCGGCAGTACCTGCTAACAAGAGGTATCGCCACCAGCAGGACCACCAGTTACAACCCCCGGGGGAACGGCCAGGTGGAAAGGGAGAACGCGACGGTTTGGAAGGCAGTCCTCTTAGCACTAAAATCTAAGGGCCTTCCGACCTCCCGCTGGCAGGAGGTCCTCCCTGCAGCGCTTCACTCCATTCGGTCACTGCTTTGTACTGCCACTAATGCGACCCCTCATGAGAAAATGTTCGTTTTCCCCCGGAAGTCTACATCGGGAACCTCGCTACCGGCATGGTTGACTTCTCCTGGGCCCGTCCAACTGCGGAGGCACGTGAGGACGCATAAAACGGACCCCCTGGTCGAGCGGGTGCACCTCCTACACGCCAACCCCCAGTATGCCTGGGTGACATACCCAGACGGGCGGGAGGACACGGTCTCCATACGAGATCTCGCACCCTCGGGTACCCCTGAATTACCACCGTTATCCCCCTTACCACCGTTATCCCCCTTACCACTGTTATCCCCCACCACCCCTCCCAACCCAACCCCTGCAGACGGCATGCCAAAGCCCCAGGAATCTTCGCCAACCACCCAGACACCAGACCCGACGTCGGATGCTGCAACACCACCGCCGCCACCACGACGATCAGGACGTCAGACAAGGCCTCCTGATAGACTTAACTTGTAGTACCCTTCACCCCGCCGGACTTCACATTAAACAAGGGGTGAATGTGGTAAACCACTGTATTGTATATTGCCACCTCTGGGTGGCGCTGTGTATGGAGGCATGCCTCAGCTGACTCCACCCACCACTGTGTGGGTTTCGTTCAGACTTGTTCAGTCACTCACGAAGAAGCATGGTCTCTTCTTAGCTAATAAAAGCCTTATTCATCTCTTCTTTCGACTCATCATCTCTTCTTCGACTCATCACCTTTTATGAAGTAATTGATAAGCGTATCACCGAGCCCCTTCTTTGTCTCCCTACCCTGTCCAAGACCTCATGTGGTGTGGTGTACAATTCGGCTCTGTCTACATCAGCAAAGTCGAATTCATAAAACTGCCTGAACATGTTTGTTAACAGGACCTGGTACAATTGCTCCGTTTCCTTCGGGCACCCCTCTGGCAGTCGTACCTCGGTGAGGTTAAAAATCACCGAGGCCACCACGTAGTGCACCCCTTGGTACAGCACCTGACTTGTGGGCATTAATACCAATCCATTCCCGAGTCTCTTGGTCGTGGTGGGGCACTCTTCCTTGCGGGCTTTGGCTGCCGGAATCGTGGGCAGGGGCTTGCGGGGGCGGGTGATGAGCTCAGTGGCATTTACGGGGAACTGGGAGTGTGGGACTCCGCACGCCCGTGTGCTGATGTCCCACTCATTCCTTTCCCAGCATCCTGCCACTGCCTTTGGAAAAAGATGGAGATGCCTGTGGGGCAGGCGCGGACTGAACCCCACATACAGATGTAGATCGCTTCATCTGGTTCCCACCATTTGCCCCAACAGACACTCAACCCCCCCTGAGTCCCCATAATAGTCCGATGGGTATTGTTATCCAGTCTCTCCCACTCGACCGTGGAGTTCTTCATGGTCTTACTCAGCTTCTGAAGCCACCACCAGTGATCCAAAGGAACATATCCCACACAGTTCAAGCAAATCCTTTTCCCAACGGTGACGCTGACTCTGGGTGCGATGACCTTCACTCGGGGTCACGTTAAAGAAGTCTCTCGGTACGCATACCCGGACTGGCTGGAGTATTCCGTAGAGTTCGACCCCAGCCATCCTGGCCACCTCCCTTCGTGGAAATAGGTGGCTCTTGATGTCAGTCAATCAATGCTAATTAGCAGATAATGAGTTTAATTTTGAAGGTTTTTTGCATAAGGCGCGAACAATTTTCGTCCGACCGAAAAGTAAATATGCTTACGACTGTCCCGGAAGCGTAAGCTTTCTTTGGAGGTAACGCACGCGCAGGTACGCCCTATAACTTTTGAGCGCATAGCCGGACAGACGCACACTGGAGGACAGACAGACAGACAGATGTATCCGTTTATATATATAGACTAGCTGGAGTGCCCGGCGGTGCCGAGGGTTTTTTGAGGGCATGTTGTTGTTGGAAGAGAGAGAGAGAGAAAGACGGGGGAGAAGAGAGAGACAGGTGGATTTATTTTGGGATTAGCCTGGAGAGAGAGGGGGGAAGGAACGCCTCAGGCTTGGCCCGATCGACCCCTACGAAGGAAGGAAGGAAGAAGGCGAGCTCTCACTCCCTGTCCCACCCCCTCACTCTTTCCCTCCCTCACCCTCTCTCTCTCTCCCTGCCCCTCTCTCTCTCCCTGCCCCTCTCTCTCCCTGCTTTACTCTCTCTCCCTCCCTCCCCTCTCCTCTCCATCCCTGCCCCTCTCCTCACCCTCCCTCTCCCCCCTCTCCTCTCCCTCCCACCCCCTCTCCTCTCCCTCCCTCCCCCTCTCCTCCCCTCCCCCTCTCCCTCCCTCCCCCCTCCTCTCCCTCCCCCTCTCCTCTCCCTCCCCCTCTCCTCTCCCTCCCCCTCTCCTCTCCCTCCCCTCTCCTCTCCCTCCCCCTCTCCTCTCCCTCCCTCCCCCTCTCCTCTCCCTCCCTCCCCCTCTCCTCTCCCTCCTGGCCTAGCGCGTGAGGCCCGGCCGGACTCACTTTAGCTCTCTCCCTCCCTCCCTCCCCCCTCTCCTCTCCCTCCCTCTCTCCTCCTCTCCTCTCCTCTCCCTCCCTCTCTCCTCCTCTCCTCTCCCTCCCTCCTCCTCTCCTCTCCCTCCCTCCCCTCCGCGGATCAGCGCCTCAGGGCCGGCCGGTGCGCGACCAAGCGCGTGTGAGGAACGCGCAGTCAGTGAAACCAAGAGAAATTTTTTTTTAAAGCTGCCACGGTGAAGGAACGCGCAGTCTGAAACGAACGGAGAAGGAACGCGCAGTCTGTGAAACCAACAGAAATTTTTTTTTTAATTTTTTTTTTATAAACGGGTGTTAAGAAGATGGGAGGCCATCTTGAAAGTTTTTTTAATGTTTTTAAAAGCTGCCACTGAAAACACCAAAAGATATTTTTTTTAAAACGGCTG
The DNA here is from genome assembly GCF_052327205.1 of Somniosus microcephalus. NCBI lineage: Eukaryota > Metazoa > Chordata > Chondrichthyes > Squaliformes > Somniosidae > Somniosus > Somniosus microcephalus. The sequence goes on along the minus strand of NC_140992.1, from coordinate 152,425,614 downwards.
TTATGAAGATGGACACCATCTTCATTGTGTTTTAATGTTTTAGACATTGTGTTTTTTACGTTCTACACATTTAAAAAAAAAAAATCGGTCCTAACAAATAAACACACAGAAGGTGAGAATAAAGATGGCGGCCACTCACCTCAGTTCAGAACGATAAGGCCCGCCCCACACACGCACTGATTGGTCGATCATCATGTCAGCGAAGCATAGGATTGGTCAAATCGTCCGTCACTCGATTCTAGGAGGCCCGGCCGCACATGCGACGAACCCGCCCCCGCCACGCACTGATTGGTCGACCATCGGGTTGGTCGGACCGTACGATTGGTGGACCTCAATGTCACTCTATGGTAATGAGTGGATAATGAGCGGAATGTTGAAGGTTTTTCGGATACCGCGGGCGCGATTTTTGTCCGGCCGAAACGTAAATAAGCTTTAGACCGTTTTGGAAAGGTAAGCTTTCTTTCGACGTAACGCACGCGTAGGTACGCCCTGTAACTTTCGAGCGCATAGCCGGACAGACGCACAACCCGAGGACAGACAGAAGGACAGACAGAAGGACAGACAGAAGGACAGGACAGATCGACTCCCTTATATATATAGACTAGCTGAAGTGCCCGGCGGTGCCGAGGCTTTTTCGAGGCATGTTGTTGTTGGAAGAGAGAGAGAGAGTGGACTGGGGGGAAAAGAGAGAGCGGACTGGGGGGAAGAGAGAGAGCGGCTGGGGGGAAGAGAGAGAGCGACTGGGGGAAGAGGGGGGGAAGGGGAGGGGGGGGGAAGGGGGAGGGGGGGAAGGGGAGGGGGGGAAGGGGGAGGGGGGGAGAGGGAGGGGGAGGGGGAGAGGGAGGTGGAGGGGGGGAGGGGGGTAAGGGGAGGGGGGAAGGGGAGGGGGGAGGGGGATAGGGGAGGGGGAAGGAGGGAGGGTGGAGGGGGAAGGGGGGGAGGGGGAGGGGAGGAGGGGGAGGGGGAGGGGGGGAGGGGGGGAGGGGAGGGAGGGAGAGGGAGGGAGGGGGCGAGGTGGCTGGGGAGGGGAAGGGGGAGAGTCCCCGAGCCCCCTGATCCCCGAGGATCATCCCCCAACACCCCCTGAACTCCCGAGCCCCCTGATCCCCGCCCCCCCGAGGCTCACCCCCCCGAACTCCCGAGATTGGCCACCCCCCCAACCCCAACACCCCAACCCACCCACCACCGCACCCCCCCACCACCCCACCAACACCCCCACCACACCCCCTCACCCCAGCCCCCACCCCCCCCAACCTCCCCCCTCACAACCGCCCCCCACTCCCTCAACCCCCCCCCCACCCCCACCAAGCACCAAACTCCGGAGGCCCGATCTTCCGAGCACCGGCCGCCCGCCCTCTGGAGCCCCCGCCCTCCCGAGCTGACTTCAAGACCGCCGATTGCGGCTGTGAGACGGCCGGCGGGCCCGGTTGCTGGGGTAACCCTTCCCGCTCACCAAGCCCCGGCCCGAGATCCGCACTTCCGAGAGCCCCGCCCCCCCCCTGCCCGAGCTGAGCGGGGAACAGAGAAAGACGTCGCGTCTCAGCTGCTCCTGCTGCGCGCGCACCCTGACCCTCGTGGCTGATGCCGTTGCCCCGGCCGGCGGGCCTGGTTGCCGGGGTAACCCTTCTCGCTCTCCAAGCCAATTGCGGCTGTGAGAGACGGCCGGCGGGCCCCGGTTGCCAGGGTAACCCTTGCCGCTCTCTAAGCCCCGCCCGAGATCCGCACTCCCGAGAGCCCCGCCACCCCCGCCCGAGCCGAGCGGGGAACAGAGAGAGACACTGCGTCTCAGCTGCTCCTGCTGCGCGCGCACCATTTAGTAAGGTAGTGGCGCTCGGCTGAGGCCCGCCCCTCCAGGCCTTCACAAAGATGGCGGCGATCGGGGGCCGCTTGTTGACTGGGGCCGGGAGGTGCCTAGCTCGGGTGTGGGAGCGGAGGAGAGGCCGAGGCTTCGAGGCCTACCTGGAAAAACGGGGAAAGGTAGGAAAATTAATGAGATTAGATAAAAGATTAGAAAGTAATTAACTTTTTTTTAAAAGAATTTGTGTTTCAAAAGCAATGTTTTTTTGAAAGACGCAAAAGGAAAAGTTTGGAATCAAGATGGCGGCGACTCCCCTCGGTTCAGAACGATAAGGCCCGCCCACACACGCACCGATTGGTCGACCATCAGGTCACCAAAGCGTAGGATTGGTCAATCATCCCATCACTCGACCGTAGGAGGGCCCGGCCGCACGCGCCAGCAACCCGGCGTACGATTGGTTGACCTCGAGGTCACTCTGTCGCTAATGAGCGGATAATGAGATGCTAATGAGCGGAATGTTGAAGGTTTTTCGGATACCGCCGGCATGATTTTTGCCCGGCCGAAACGTAAAGAAACTTAAGACCGTTTTGGAAATGTAAGCTTTCTATCGACGTAACGCACGCGTAGGTACGCTCTGTAACTTTCGAGCGCATAGCCGGACAGACGCACACGTGAGGACAGGCAGAAGGACAGACAGATAGACAGACAGAAAGAAGTATCCGTTTATATATATATAGATAGATAGACTAGCTGGAGTGCCCGGCGGTGCCGAGGCATTTTCGAGGGCATGTTGTTGTTGGAAGAGAGAGAGAGAGTGACTGGGGGGGGGGGAGAGAGAGAGCGACTGGTGGGGGTGGAGAGAGAGAGTGACTGGAGGGGGGAGAGAGAGAGCGCGGGGGGGGGAGAGAGCGAGCGACGGGGGGAGAGAGAGAGCGACTGGGGGGGGAAGAGAGAGAGCGACTGGGGGCGACTGGGGGGGAAAGAGAGAGAGCGACTGGGGGGAAGAGAGAGAGTGACTGGGGGGAAAGAGAGAGAGCGACTGGGGGGAAAGAGAGAGAGCGACGGGGGTGAAAGAGAGAGAGCGACTGGGGGGGAAAGAGAGAGAGCGACTGGGGGGGAAGAGAGAGAGTGACTGGGGGGGAAGAGAGAGAGCGACTGGGGGAAGAGAGAGAGCGACTGGGGGGGAAAGAGAGAGAGCGACTAGGGGGAAGAGAGAGAGCGACTGGGGGGAAAGAGAGAGAGCGACTGGGGGGGAAAGAGAGAGAGCGACTGGGGGTGAAGAGAGAGAGCGACTGGGGGGGAAGAGAGAGAGCGACTGG
>NC_140992.1:152383717-152421997 GCF_052327205.1 Somniosus microcephalus | reverse complement strand
CAAGATGGCGGCGACTCACCTTGGTTCAGAACGATAAGTCCCGCCCACACACGCACCGATTGGTGGACCGTCAGGTCACCGAAGCGTAAGATTGGTCAATCGTCCCGTCACTCGACTGTAGGATGGCCCGCCCGCTCGCGCAACGAACCGGCCATACGATTGGTCGACCTCTACGTCACTCTATTGCTAATGAGTGGATAATGAGATGCTAATGAGCGGAATTTTGAAAGTTTTTTGGATACCGCGGGCGCAATTTTTGTCTCGCCGAAACATAAATACGCTTACGACCGTTCCGGAATCATAAGCTTTCTTTTCATATAACGCACGTGTAGGTATGCTCTGTAACTTTGGAGTGCATAGCCGGACAGACACACTGAAGGACAGACAGACAGACAGACAGACAGACAGATTATCCTTTTATATGGGAGGGAAGAGAGAGAGAGAGCAACTGGGGGAAAGAGAGAGAGAGCGCCTGGGGGGAAGAGAGAGAGAGCATGACTGGGGGGGAAGAGAGAGAGAGAGCGACTGGGGGTAAGAGAGAGAGAGCGCCTGGGGGGAAGAGAGAGAGAGCATGACTGGGGGGGAAGAGAGAGAGAGCGACTGGGGGTAAGAGAGAGAGAGCGACTGGGGGGAAGAGGGAGAGGGAGCGAATGGGGGGAAGAGAGAGAGAGAGCGACGGGGAAGAGAGAGAGAGCGACTGGGGGGGAAGAGAGAGAGAGCGCGACTGGGGGGAAGAGAGAGAGAGAGTGATGGGGAAGAGAGAGAGCGACTGGGGGAAGAGAGAGAGCGACTGGGGGGAAGAGAGAGCAACTGGGGGGAAGAGAGAGAGCGACTGGGGGAAGAGAGAGAGCGACTGGGGGAAGAGAGAGAGCGACTGGGGGGAAGAGAGAGAGAGAGCGACTGGGGGGGGGAAGAGAGAGAGAGAGCGACTGGGGGGGAAGAGAGAGACAGAGCGACTGGGGGGAAGGGAGAGAGAGAGCGACTGGGGGGGAGAGAGAGAGAGAGCGACTGGGGCAGAAGAGAGAGAGAGCGACGGGGGGGAAGAGAGATAGAGCGCGACAGGGGAGGAAGAGAGCGATAGCGACTGGGGGGAAGAGAGAAAGCGACTGGGGGGAAGAGAGAGAGTGACTGCGGGGGAAGAGAGAGCGACTGGGGGAAGAGAGAGAGCGACTGGGGGGAAGAGAGAGAGAGAGCGACTGGGGGGAAGAGCGAGAGAGAGCGATGGGGGAAGAGAGAGAGAGAGCGACTGGGGGAGAGAGAGAGAGCAACTGGGGAAGAGAGATAGAGAGAGTGACTGGGGGGGAGAGAGAGAGCGACTGGGGGGAAGAGAGAGAGAGAGCGACTGGGGGGGAAGAGAGAGAGAGCGCAACTGGGGGGGAAGAGAGAGAGAGAGCGACTGGGGGAAGAGAGAGAGAGACTGGGGGGAAGAGAGAGAGCAACTGGGGGAAGAGAGAGAGAGAGAGCGACTGGGCGGGAAGAGAGAGAGAGAGAGTGACTGGGGGGGAAGAGAGAGAGAGAGTGACTGGGGGGAAGAGAGAGAGAGCGCAACTGGGGGGGAAGAGAGAGAGAGAGCAACTGGGGGGAAGAGAGAGAGAGACTGGGGGGAAGAGAGAGAGCGACTGGGGGGAAGAAAGATAGTGACTGCGGGGAAGAGAGAGAGCGACTGGGGGGAAGAGAGAGAGCGACTGGGGGGAAGAGAGAGCAACTGGGGGGAAGAGAGAGAGCGACTGGGGGAAGAGAGAGAGCGACTGGGGGGAAGAGAGAGAGAGAGCGGCTGGGGGTGAAGAGAGAGAGAGCGCGACTGGGGGGGAAGAGAGAGAGAGCGACGGGGGGAAGAGAGAGAGAGAGCGACTGGGGGGGAAGAGAGAGAGAGCGACTGGGGGGGAAGAGAGAGAGAGAGCGACTGGGGGGAAGAGAGAGAGAGAGCGACTGGGGGAAGAGAGAAAGCAACTGGGGGAAGAGAGAGAGCGACTGCGGGGAAGAGAAAGCGACTGGGGGGAAGAGAGAGAGCGGACTGGGGTGAAGAGAGAGATTGACTGGGGGGAAAAGAGAGAGTGACTGGGGGATGAGAGAGAGCGACTGGGGGGAAGAGAGAGAGCGACTGGGGGGAAGAGAGAGAGAGAGCGACTGGAGGGAAGAGCGAGAGAGAGCGACTGGGGGGAAGAGAGAGAGAGAGAGCGACTGGGGGAGAGAGAGAGAGCAACTGTGGAAAGAGAGAGAGAGAGAGCGACTGGGGTGAGAGAGAGAAAGAGTGACTGCGGTGAAGAGAGAGAGAGAGCGGGACTGGTGGGAAGAGAGAGAGAGAGCGACTGGGGGAAAGAGAGAGAGCGACTGGGGGGAAGAGAGAGAGCGACTGGGAGGAAGAGAGAGAGCGACTGGGGGGAAGAGAGAGAGCGACTGGGGGGAAGAGAGAGAGCGACTGGGGGGAAGAGAGAGAGCGACTGGGGGGAAGAGAGAGTGACTGGGGGGAAGAGAGAGCGGCTGGGGGGAAGGGGGGAAGGAGGAGGCAGAGGAGGAAATGGGGAGGGGGAGGAAGGGGGAGGGGGTGGAAGGGGAGGGGGAAGATGGGGAGGGGGGAAGAAGGGGGAGGGGGAAGAAGGGGGAGGGGGGAAGAAGGGGGAGGGGGGGAAGGGGGAGTGGGAAGGGTAGAAGGGGGGAGGGGGGAGAGGGGGGAAACGGTAGAGGGGGGGAGGGGGAGACGGGAGAGCGGGGGAAGAAGTGGGAGGGGGAGGGGGCAAAGAAGGGGAGGGGGAAGAAGGGGGAGGGGAAGAAGGGGGAGGAGGAGGGTGGGAAGAAGGGGAGGGGGGAAGAAGGGGGAGGGGGAGGGGGGAAGAAGGGGGAGGGGGAAGAAGGGGGAGGTGGAGAGGGGAAGGGGGAAGAAGGGGGGAGGGGGGAAGATGGGAGGGGGAGATGGGGGAAGAAGGGGAGGGGGGAAGAAGGGGGGAGGTTAGAGCAAGATTTACAAATTAATTAACTTTTTTTAAAAACAATTTGTGTTTTAAAAGCAACTTTTTCTTGCTGGAAATGTAGATTTGAAAAGAAACACGCAGAAAGCGGGAAAAAGAAATGAAAAGTTTGGAATCAAGATGGCGGCGGACTCACCTCGGTTCAGAACGATAAGGCCCGCCCACACACGCCACCGATTGGTCGACCGTCAGGTCACCAAAGCATAGGATTGGTCAATCGTCCCGTCACTCGACTGTAGGAGGGCCCGCCCGCACGCGTCAGGAACCCGGCGTACGATTGGTCGACCTCGACGTCACTCTATCGCTAATGAGCGGATAATGAGATGCTAATGAGTGGAATTATGAACGTTTTTTGGATACCGCGGGCGCAATTTTTGTCAGGCTGAAACATAAATACGCTTACGACCGTTTTGGAATGGTAAGCTTTCTTTTGATGTAAACGCACGTGTAGGTACGCTCTATAACTTTCGAGTGCATAGCCGGACAGACGCACACCGAAGGACAGACAGACAGACAGACAGACAGATCGATCTGTTTATATATATAGATTTGCTAGGCGGGTGCTGTGCTAATTGCTTTAAAGTTTTCTTGCTGACAGTTGGAGCGCTGATTCCATCATCGAGGATGCGAACAGCCTTTTGATCATCGTGTGTTTCACCAACATTTCAGTTAGTGGTGCACTGCTCATGTGAAACTCAGCCATACAGAGCAGCAAGGCCACCGGTACAACCCCTTGTACTGTACTGAATTGCTTGTCCCTGGTAGGAATATGACCTTTAATCTCAGCACCCCTGGGCTAGGGGTGGGAATGTAAACTAAACAGGAAAAAAAGTCAGCCAGGAATCTTACTCCAGAATGCTCCCCATAGACCCCTGCTGGTGTATGAGGACCTTGTGTCAGGACAGAGTTAGGCTTGGCTGCAATGTTCCCTCCACAGTTGAATAGCTGGAAAACTCTGGCTGACTAGGCTCAAAACCAAAGGTGTCAGCCATGGCTCATTGGTATCACTCTAGCCTCTGAGTCAGAACTCTCACCCCAAAATCCAGGCTGACACTCCAGTGCAGTACTGAGGGAGTGTTGCAATGTCAGAGGTGCCATCTTGTGGATGAGATATTAAACTGAGATCCTGTCTACCCTTTTAGGTAGATCCCACAGCACTGTTTTGAAGAAGAGCAGGGGAGTTCTCCCTGGTGTCTGGGCCAATAATTATCCCTCAACCAACATCACTAAAAAACAGATTATCTGGTCATTATCACATAGCTGTTTGTTGGACTTTGCTGTGTGTAAATTGCCACATTTCCTACATTACAACAGTGACTACATTTCAGAAGTACTTCATTGGATGTGAATCAATTTGAGAAGTCCAGTGATCATGAAAGGTGCTATATGAATGCAAGTCTTTCTTCAAAGGTGAATGACTAGTTGGGGGTGAAACACTGGACGGTGGAAGGAGCCCAAACAGTTGTCCCTAGCAAACTTCAGGGAGGAAAGGAAGGGAAGCAAGGAGGACATGTTACTGTCTGCCATCTGTAGAATTCGCAAAATTAATATTGTACTATAAGGGTCCTCTGGCAGAAGAGGCCTTGATTTTAAAAAGACTGTTTAAAAGAAGCCCAGAAAAGGGACACAGAAAATGGCCGCCAGACCCCGTGACTGACTTATTGAACACTTTAAAATGGTTCCTGCAGTCCCCAGACAGCCTTTGTGGATTCAACCCACAGTAAGTTCTGGAAGCCGTTTCTGAGAGAACGAAACCAGACACATACACATACATATAGATTGGATGCAGATCCAGTCAGATTGGCCTGTAGATAAATGCCATCTAGATGTTTACCCAGACAAAGGGGAACAGTTCCATATTCATAAAGAATGCATCAAGGACCCGTTAAGGACATCAAGAAAACATTAAAATATTACCAGGTCATCCCAGGCCAGAGATGGCCATCACCGGCCTTCCCGAAAGCAGTTTAAATATAATAACTATCCCGCTGTGCTATAAGCCCGCCAAAAGTTAAACAAAGACCAACCTTGATTAGGCGGGAGATAAGGCCTCGATTGAGAAGTATAATTGGGGACCCCGGGGAAAGACAGGACGGCTGGTTGAAGAATTGAGCGCCCAGATAGCCGATGACATTGGGGATCCATAAAAAATCTAGGAGGAAGCTTGTAGATGCTTCTGGAAGACGAGCACGCTAAAACCTCGTAGCCAGAGAGAGAAGTCGGTAGCGGGAACGCCTCGGCCATTCCCGAGTCAAGAAGGTGGTTCAAGTTTGCGTTGGGCCTCCGGGGTATTCATCGGGAGATCATCGACCAAAAACCCCGGAGCCGCTGCAAAACGAGGAGAAAGTCCAGGAGAAGAAGTGAGGGCGAAATGCCCCACCACATCATGGGCCGGAGCACAGAAAAAATGAGCTTTGAACAAGATGAGGGTCCGCTCGTCTTGCTGAAGTAGAGGAGCCATCAGCCTGAGCAGCCGCTGCTCCCACAGCCCAACAACCACGAGGAGACAGGACGCCTGAAAGGATCAAAACGCAGACCTGTTTCAAAACCTTGCAATTCCTCGTGGGATTGGTGAGCATGTTTCTGGCCCTTCATAATCGGATCTAGATAGGTTGAAGGGGGTGGTCATTTTGGGTATAATTAACATGAGTTGTTGTCCCTCGATGTTCCGTGTGTTTCCCCATTTCGTGATGACTGTTGTAAGGTATAATATGCCTGTATCTATTTTAGCTAGTACCGTATTGTTATGATTTGTTTTTCCCTCCCATGTACCCCCTCATTTGTTTGTGTTTGATTTGTTTTTCCTTATGCAATAAAATTTCATTTTGTTTCATTAAACTTGGTCTATGAGAGTATTCTCTGCATTGTAGTTCCTGCACCTGTAGTCCAGTGTCTAGAACCTAAGGGGCGAGTGGGTCGAACCACTCAAGGTTTCACTGTGCAAAAGAGAGAGAGAGAGCCTCTGGTGAGAGAAACCTCTGTGATCTCAGAGAGAAAACCCCTTACACATCTAACCTCTGCTAATCCAAATGAATAGCGAGAAGCATATGTTTGTCACAGTGAAATGATTTTGCAATGATCATTAACTTGGATATTGCTGTTATATTTAGTGAGGAAGCAGACTCAGCCAGCAGCAACAGAGGCATTGATGAGTTTTATGGTAAGTTAGTGCTGAGAAATGGAACAGTCTCCACTGGTGATAACCAGTGTCCGCATCAAACACTTTCACATAGAGGATGGATTAGCTTCAGAGGAAGACTCCTCTCTTCTGGCCCAACAAGATATTCTCATAGAGTCATAGAGTCATACAGTTATACAGCACAGAAAGAGGCCCTTCGGCCCATCGTGTCTGCGCCGTCCATCAAGCCCTGTCTAATCTAATCCCATTTTCCAGCATTTGGTCCATAGCCTTGTATGCAATGGCATTTCAAGTGCTCATCCAAATGCTTCTTGAATGTTGTGAGGGTTCCTGCCTCTACCACTCTTTCAGGCAGTGAGTTCCAGACTCCAACCACCCTCTGGGTGAAAAAGTTCTGCCTCAAATCCCCTCTAAACCTCCTGCCCCTTACCTTGAATCTATGCCCCCTTGTTATTGACCCCCCTACTAAGGGGAAAAGTTCCTCTTTATCTACCCTATCTATGCCCCTCATCATTTTGTACACCTCAATCAGGTCCCCCCTCAGCCTTCTTTGCTCCAAGGAAAACAACCCCAGCCTGTTTAGTCTTTCTTCATAGCTGAGGCGCTCCATCCCATGTAACATCCTGGTGAATCTTCTCTGCACGCTCTCCAAAGCAATCACATCCTTCCTATAGTGAGGCGACCAGAACTGCACACAGAACTCCAGCTGTGGCCTTACCAGCGTTTTGTACAGCTCCATCATAACCTCCCTGCTCTTGTATTCTATGCCTCGGCTAATGAAGGCAAGTATTCCATATGCCTTTTTAACCACCTTATCTACCTGATCTGCTGCCTTCAGGGATCTATGTACATGTACACCAAGGTCCCTCTGACCCTCTGTGCTTCCTAGGGCCCTACCACTCATTGTGTATTCCCTTGCCTTATTTGTCCGTCCAAAATGCATCACCTCGCACTTTTCAGGGTTAAATTCCATTTGCCACTTTTCCGCCCATTTGACCAACCCGTTTATATCGTCCTGTAGCCTGAGACTTCCCTCCTCGCAATTTACCACCCCACCAATTTTCGTGTCATCTGCGAACTTACTGATCATACCTTTTACATTCTCATCCAAATCATTTATGTAGATCAGAAACAGCAAGGGACCCAGCACCGATCCCTGAGGTACCCCACTGGACACAGGCTTCCAGTCACAAAAGCAACCTTCGACCATCACCCTCTGCCTCCTGCCACTCAGCCAGTTTAGGATCCAACGTGCCAAGGCACCCTGGATCCCATGGGCTCTTTCCTTCTTGACCAGTCTCCTATGCGGGACTTTGTCAAAAGCCTTACTGAAGTCCATGTACACCACATCCACAGCATTTCCCTCATCCCCACACCTAGTCACCCCCTCGAAAAATTCAATCAGATTGGTCAGACATGATTTACCCTTGACAAAGCCATGCTGACTATCCCCGATTAATCCTTGCCTCTCCAAGTGGAGACTAATTTTGTCCCTCAGAAATTTTTCCAATAATTACCCTACCACAGATGTTAGGCTCACTAACCTGTAATTCCCTGGTTTATCCCTGCTACCCTTCTTGAATAATGGTACTACGTTAGCTGTTCTCCAGTCCTCTGGTACATCCCCTGTGGCCAGAGAGGTTCTGAAAATTTGTGTCAGAGCCCCTGCAATCTCCTCCTTTGCCTCACACAGCAGCCTGGGATACATCTCATCCGGGCCTGGGGATTTATCCACTTTTTGGCCTGCTAAAACCGCTAGTACCTCCTCCCTCTCGATGCTAATATGTTCAAGTATATCACAGTCCCCTTGCCCGATTTCTATGTCTACATCGTCTTCCTCCATAGTGAACACAGATGCAAAAAATTCATTTAAAACCCCGCCTACATCATCTGGCTCTACACACAGATTGCCACTTTGGTCCCTAATGGGCCCTACCCTTTCCCTGGCTATCCTCTTGCCCTTAATATACTTATAAAACATCTTAGGATTTTCCTTTATTTTGCTCGCCAGTTTTATTTCATGGCCCCTCCTTGCTCTCCTAATTTCTTTTTTAAGTATGCCCCTGCAGTTTTTATACTCCTCTAGGGCTTCCTCCATCTTTAGTCTTATGTAACTGCCAAAAGACCCCCTTTTTTTCCTAATGCATTTTTGTATATCCCTTGTCATCCACGGTTCCCTTTGCCTGTTGGTAACACCCTTGACCTTTACAGGAACATGTTGGCTTTGTACTCTCTCTATTTCCCTTCTGAAAGTCTCCCACTGCTTTGATGCGGATTTTCCTATAAGTAGCTGCTCCCAGTCCACTTTGGCCAGATCCTGCCTTATCATATTAAAATCGGCCTTCCCCCAATTGAGAACCCTTATTTCCGGGCCGTCTTTGTCTTTTTCCATGACCACCTTAAATCTCACCGAATTATGGTCACTGTCGCCAAAATGCTCTCCTGCTGACACTTCCACCACTTGCCCGGCTACATTCCCTAGAATTAGGTCCAGTACCGCCCCCTCTCTTGTAGGACTTTCTACACGCTGGCTCAAAAAGCTCTCCTGGATGCACTTTAAGAATTCTACAACCTCTAAGCCTTTCACACTCTGACTATCCCAATTAATATTGGGGAAGTTGAAATCCCCCACTATTATTACCCTATTATTTTTGCACTTCTCTGAGATTTGCCTACATATCTGTTCCTCTATCTCCCCCTGACTGTTTGGGGGCCTATAGTACACTCCCAGCAAAGTGCTTGCCCCCTTTTTGTTTTTAAGTTCTACCCATATGGCCTCATTAGAGGAACCCGCAAATATATCATTCCTCCTTACAGCAGTAATTGACTCCTTAATTAATATTGCAACACCCCCTCCCCTTTTACACCCCCCTCTGTCTTGCCTGAAGATTCTATACCCCGGAATATTGAGCTGCCAGTCCTGACCCTCCCTCAACCATGTCTCCGTGATAGCAACAATATCGTACTCCCATGTGTTCAACAACAACTTCAGTTCATCCATCTTATTTGCAAGACTCCTTGCATTAAAATAAATGCCTTCCAGCCTTGCCATATTCCCTTTTGCCTTCACATATTTGCTCTGCCTTTGCAGCTGACTTGTTTTTTCCTCCGTATTTGGCTGTAATTCACCCCCTACTATAGCTCCACTCTGTATCCCATCCCCCTGCCAAGTTAGTTTAACCCCCCCCCCAACAGTGCTAGCAAACCTCCCCGCAAGGATATTGGTCCCCCTCTGGTTCAGGTGTAAACCGTCCGACTTGTACAAGTCCCACCTTTCCCAGAAGCAGACCCAGTGATCCAGGAAACTAAAGCCCTCCCTCCTGCACCAACTCTTTAGCCACGCATTCATCTGTTCTATCTTCCTATTCCTATACTCACTGGCACGTGGCACCGGGAGTAATCCAGAGATTACAACCTTTGAGGTCCTGCTCTTTAATCTTCTACCTAGCTCCCTAAATTCTTGCTGCAGGACCTCATCCCTCTTTTTACCTATGTCGTTGGTACCAATGTGGACCACGACCTCTGGCTGTTCGCCCTCCCCCTCCAGAATGCCCTGCAGCCGCTCAGTGACATCCTTGACCCTGGCACCAGGGAGGCAACAAACCATCCTGGATTCACGTCTACGGCCACAGAAACGCCTATCTGTTCCCCTTACTATAGAATCCCCTACCACTATTGCTCTCCCACTCTTTTTCCTCCCTTCCTGGGCAGCAGGAGCACCCCCAGTGCCAGGAAGTTGGCTGCAGCTGCCTTCCTCTGGTAAGTCAACCCCCTCAATATTCTGGAGAGGATGAGAACGCAAAGACTGAATAGAATTAGCTATAGTATGTACAGAACAGAGATAAGGAAGTGAAGGCCATGACTGCAACCCATGGTTTCTCATGGAGAGAGAACAATGAACAAAGATAGAAGTTGTTGCACAGACATGTTAGGAACATAGGAACATAGGAACAGGAGTAGGCCATTCATCCCCTCAAGCCTGTTCCAGCATTCAGTGAAATCATACATAAGAACATAAGACGTAGGAGCAGGAGTAGGTCATTTGGCCCCTCGAGCCTACTCCGTCTTTTAATAACGTCATGGCTGATCTGATCTTGGCCTCATCTCTACATCCCTGCTGCTCCCCATAACCCTTGACTCCCTTACCATTCAAAAATCTGTCTATCTCCAACTTAATTATATTCAATGACCCAGCCTCCACAGCTCTCATGTGTTAAAAATCTGAATCTCGACCAGAACCCACCTCCAAGCCACCCATTTCAGGTTTTAATGGAGGCAGGACAGGGGCAGGCAGTCAACTTGCTCCCAGGTGGCAGGTCGCCCATTTAAATATTATAATGAGGCTGGAAACCTTTGCTTTAACCTCCATTTTTTATTTTACTTTACCTGGTCGGGTTTTGCAGGCCTTGTGAAACCAGCCAGTTAATGCAAGGTGAGGACTGCTGGATCCAGGAGGTTAGTGCCTTAATACTTACCACCTGGATCCAGGGACCCTGCCTAACACACCCCCTGCAAACAGAAACCCCACCCCAAGGCCTACAATCCCCCCCAGGCCTCTGATTTCACCCCCTCCGATCCTCCCCACAAGGCTTCCCCCGCATGCTCCTCCTGCGCCCGATCTGCTCCTCCACCCCCCCGATCATTGCCAAACGACCCCTTTGCTCCTCCGGTCCTCCGGCTGCTCCTTCTGCTGCTGATAGTTCCCTAACAGGTGGCCCCGCTCCTCCGGTCCCCGATCCTAACCTGACCTCCCCCCTGCTCCTCTGTCCCTGATCCTCACCCAACCCCCACACCCTGCTCCTCCAGCCCCCAATCCTCACCCGCCGCCCCCCACCATGTTGGTCCCGGCCCCCCATTGTTCTCCGACCCCCCCCATCCCCCATGCTAGTTGGTAGTCCCAGCCCACAATCTTCACCCGACCTTGCCCCCTATTCCTCCAGCGCCCCCAGGCTCCTCTGGCTGACCCCCAGCCGCCGTTCAATTTGGCAGGGCCTGCAAGAAACCGGTTCACCTGGGCTTCCCAACTGCATTGGAGACCCCCACTCCCAACCCCACTTCCCCATTAAAATTCAGCCCCATGTCTCAGTAATGGCTACTAAACAAGTGTGTTAGAAAAAGGATGGGAAATTTGGATTTAAAATATAAAGAACTGCCATAGGGCCAATTGACTGAGCAGGCGTGATGGGCCGAATGGACCACTTCTGTTTCAATTTGAACATTCCCCCCCCACCTCCATATAGCTCAGAAAAGCTGAATAATCCATCTACTGGGTAGGCCGAGCACTGAAGAAAATCATGACACTTAAGGCAGCAAACTTTAATGTCAAATCACCCCTGGAGGTCTCATTCTAGCCTCTGCAGTGTTAATCAGGCACGGTTTACTGTCTTAGTGCAGTGTCCCCAAATCCGGCTTAATTGTAATAATAGTTCAGCTAAAAGCCACCTACAGCACGAGTGGGAGATGTTGATTCTTTCCTGTCTGTTGGACCAACGCTGATCTACTCACCCAGGCCCTGTTGTTGACAGGTTGCTGGCATTGGAACAGTTTCTGGGCTCATCTTCATTATGAAAATTGTTTCTCTTTTCAGTGATGTAGATACCAAAATTTGAAAAAGAAATCACAAATGATAGCCATGCAATTTTCAATTGCAGTTTGCAGAGCAACAGGGGTCTGCAACAAAAACTGTGTGTGCAGTTAACTATTGCTGCCTGGCATGCCTGGTGCAGTCACACTGGAACCGGCACAGGAGAGGCAACTGATCTTTATAGTGACACGGTTTCAAGTCAAACAGGTTTGGAAGGAATTCAGACATTTCAAATGTCTCAGTTCCTGAGGTTTGAAAAAAAAATTCTCGTGATGTGGGCATCACTGGCAAGGCCAGCATTTATTGCCCATCCCTAGCTGTCTTGAGGCTTCATACAACTGAATGACTTGCTCGGCCAGTTCAGAGGGCAGTTAGGATCAACGTTTGTGTGGGACTGGAGCCACATCTAGGCCAGACCGGGTAAGGACGGCAAGTCTCCTTCCCTAAAGGACATTAGTGAACCAGATGGGTATTTATGACAATCCGACAGCTTTATGATCGCTTTTACTGATACCAGATTTTCATTTCCAGATTTTTAAATACTGAATTCAAATTCTCAAACTGCCACAGTGGGATTTGAATTTATGCTTTCTACGTTATTAAACCACTATTCTACTGTTACATTGGGTTACATAGGATTTACAGCACAGAAACAGGCCAACAGGTCTGTGCTGATGTTTATGCTCCACACAAGCTTCCTCCCACCCCTCCTCATCTCAACCCATCAGCAGATCCTTCTGTTCACTTCTCCCTCATGTGTTTATCTAGCTTCCCCTTAAATCCATCGATGCTATTCGCCTCAACCATTCCCTGTGGTAGTGAGTGCCACATTCTCACCACTCTCTGGGTGAAGAAGTTTCTCCTGAATTCCTCATTAGATTGATCAGTAACTATCATATCTATGGCAAAATACTGCAGATGCTGGAAATCTGAAATAAAAACAAAATGCTGGAAATACTCAGCAGGTCAGGCAGCATCTGTGGAGAGAGAAACAGAGTTACTGGGGGGAAATTTTAACCCCATAAATCGGATGGGTTGGGGTAGGGTAGGCGGTTAAAGAGTTAATAATCGAATCCCGACTCCAACCCGACTCCAAACTGCCCATTTCTGGTTTTAACAGAGGTGGGACAGGGGGCGGGCAGCCAAACCACTCCCTGGAGGCGGGTTGGCATTTAAAATAATATAATGAGTCTCCATGCCTCATGGTGATCCACCACTTTAAATTAAACTCAGGCTGGCTGGGTTTCCTGGGCCTTGGGGAAACCGCCAACTAAAGGAAGGTGAGGACTGCTAGATCCAGGAGGTAAGAATCTTTTCACTTACCTCCTGGATCCAGCGTACCTGCCCTGTCAATCCCCCGCAATTGGATGCCCCTGGCCCTTCCGACCTCCCCACTCCGGCCCCCGATCCACCTCCGGCCTCTGATCCCCAACCCCAATTCCTCACTCCCTCATCTTTGTGGCATGGTGCTGCAGGTCTACCCGCCCGACAGCCAGTCAGCCTCTCTATCTGGCTGGCTGCAGGTGGTAATCAGTGATTTGAAATGCTAACCAGGCTCTGCTGTTAAATTCTACAGGGCCTGCTGGAAACCCATTCTCCCGGGTTTACCAACTGCTTTCCAGCCCCACCCCCTGCTCCCAACCCACCTCCGAATTAAAATTCCGGCCAATGTTTCAGGTCGATGACCTTTTGTCAGAGCTGGAAAACGTTAGAGATGTAACAGGTTTTTAAGCAAGTGCAGGGGCAAGGAAAGGCGGGAGGGGAGGAAAGAACAAAAGGGAAGGACTGTGATAGGGTGGAAGGCAGGAGAGATTAAATAACAAAAGGGATGATGGTGCAAGGCAAAAGGAGAGGTAATGGGAGAAGTAAAGAAACAAAAGATGGGTCTAGAGGAGCTGTAAATGGGAATAGCTGAATCATCAGTAACAGCTGCTGGCTGAAGTAATGTGAGTGGTGGTTATAATCTGAAATTGTTGAACTCAGTGTTGAGTCCGGAAGGCTGTAAAGTCCCTAATTGAAAGATGAGGTGCTGTTCCTCGAGCTCCCATTGAGCTTCATTGGAACAGTTTCAGAGGCCGAGGTCAGAGCGGGGCGTAGAATTAAAATGAAAGGCGACCGGATGCTCAGTGTCACGCTTTTGGACTGAATGAAAGTGTTCTGCAAAGCGATCGCCCAATCTGCATTTGGTCTCCCCAATGTAGAGGAGACTGCATCATGAGCAGCGAATACAGCATACTAAATTGAAAGAAGTACAAGTAATTCACTGTTTCACCTGGAAGGTGTGTTTGGGACCCTGGACAGTGGGAAGGGAGAGGGTAAAAGTGCAGGTGCTGCATCTCCAGTGCATGCAAGCGGAGGTGCCGTGGGAAAGGGTCAGGGTGTTGGAGGTGATTGAACAGTGGATCAAGGTGTCGCAGAGGGAACGGTCCCTTTAGTCCCTCCTGAATGGGGAAGGGAGCCTGTGTTTGGTGGTGGCATCACACTGGAGGAGGCAGAAATGTCAGAGGATGATCCATTGAAAGTGGAAGCTGGTGGGATGGAAGGTGAGGACAGGGGGAACCCTATCGTGGTTCTGGGAGGGAGGGGAAGGGATGATAGCAGAAGTGCAGGAAATGGGACACACATGGTCGAGGGCGATATCAACCACAGTGGAGGGGAATCCTCAGTTGAGGAAAAAGGAAGACATATCGGAAGCAACAAGTGTGGCTGGTGGCATCATCAGAACAGATGCGATGGAGATGGAGAAACTGGGAGAATGGAATAGAGTCCTTACAGGAAGCAAGGTTGGAGGACATGTTATTAAGGTAGCTGTGGGAGTCAGTGGGCTTATTGTAGGTATTGGTCAATAGCCTATTCCCAGAAATGGAGATAGAGAAGTCGAGGAAGGGAAGGGAAGAGTTGGAGATGGACCATGTGAAATCGAAGGAAGGGTGGAAATTGGAAGCAAAGTTGATGACATTTCCAGTTCAGGGTGAGAGCAGGAAGCAGGTATACAGTCATTCTTGCACTGGAAAAAGAGGTGAGGGGGGGACCTGAGCAGAACTGGAACAAAGAATGTTCCACATATCCTACAAAAAGGCAGGCATAGCTAGTGTAGGGGGTGGTGTGTGGGGTCAGCTTCACCTCTGACTTATGAGTGGTTCGAATCGCTCCCATTCCCTTGGTTCTAGACTTTAAACTTATTTGGGTGTTGTGATAAAAGTGCAGCAGACAACTTGGTGCAAGAGCTTTTAATTTTATTTGCGAAAGAAAATACAACACAATGGCACAGAAATTCGGGTCGGAGGCTTCCCGCGAGTGCAAGCCCCTGACCTGCACTTACCCTAGCGCACCTGCCGTTGAGCTGTGGGCCCGCGTGGGATTTTGATTCTGGGCCTCCTCCAACTGCCGGCATGCAGTGCTTGCGTATCCCAGGGGCGCAGTTAGTTCGATGCGTTCCCTGGGATCACGTGGGCCACGGAGAGCCAATGGTAGCAGGGAAATGCCCATTCATAAAATTGAAAGGAAGAGCTGTCAAAACTATAAATACTATAAGCCCCAAAACAGCACTAAAACTTCAAATATTTTTTTTTAAAACATCAATTATAAATTACATAAAATAATTGTTTTAAACAATAATTTACATTTTTGAAAAAATTAATTACCTTTTCTAATGGGGCTAAAAATAAACTTACCTTTCTTTAAAGTATTTAAAAATAATAAACCTGTGGAAAAAATGTTTCAATTTTAATTAATTCACCACTTACCTTGTTAAAAGCAGGCCTTGTGCCTGCTTTTTACATGGGTAACTCCTGGAGACTTACCCTTCCAGAGAAACCTGCAAAAAAAAGTTAGTTCCATGTGCACGCGCTGCCTCTCCGGCGTACGTGCTCA
Source organism: Somniosus microcephalus (assembly GCF_052327205.1). NCBI lineage: Eukaryota > Metazoa > Chordata > Chondrichthyes > Squaliformes > Somniosidae > Somniosus > Somniosus microcephalus. The sequence goes on along the minus strand of NC_140992.1, from coordinate 152,406,435 downwards.
ACCTCTGAACCCTTTCCTTTAAGTGAACGGAAGTTCTGGTTTCCCGCGCATGTAGCAGTGCATGTATGGAACTTGCATTTCCATTGGGCATACGGGTGAGTACCCCGTGCGTACTCACCCGTTCAGGGCCAACAAATACACGCTAATAAAATTGGGGAAACACATCGACATACACGAGGGAAAATTACAGTAGACAAATATCTCACCCCTCACAATCCCACCTTACTAGCTAAGTTAGGCTCTAAAGGACCAGGGATAATGCTCACCAAATGACTCTTTGACAGTTGAGCTGGCTCGCAATTTCGGGGTTCGCTAGATGTGTTGGTTGGGGCCTGCCATAGCCCGGACGTGGTAGAGGACTTCACCTGCGTATCTGGTCAGTCTTCACGAGTCCACTGATGCGATAGGATGCGTATTTGATCTATCAGGTGAGTACCCAATTTTCTTTGGTTAGAAATAGGGCTTAGAGTCTTTTCGAATAAAATCTTACACAGGGGTAAGTCAGAATATTTTGTAGAGCGGAAAAACTTGCGGATCTTCGGTTTCTTCTGAGTTGGTTTACTATTGGTTGCGGTGGCCCAATATTACCCGGTTGGCTGAGGGTAATATTCGGTTGGTTGTTTCGTGGGGCCCTTGGTGCCCCGAGGTGTCCGATGGTGTGTTACTTCTTCTTCTTCTTCGAGAGAGAGAACTGCTTCGAGATGCTTGCTCCTTGATCTTGATGTTACTCGATGATGGCTTTTCTTGAACTGGTACTTGGAACTGTTTTCGATTCTTTGAACTCAACTCTACTTCTTGAACAGGCCTCCAATTATACTAATAGAGGTCTGCTAATCTGCCCGCCAAACCAGTTTATGTTTATTGTTAGGTTTTGGCGGGCACGTTAACATTGAGTTGTGTATAGTGGTTTCGGGATGGTTCCATGGGCTGTTGAAATTTTTAAGAATGTGTGAAGTGGTTTCAGAATGGTTTCCTGAGCTGTTGAGATCTTATTGAAGTGAAATGTCCTCAGTGTTTGAGTTTCCTGTGGGGTCTGAGATTATTTGTAGGTTGGTGAAGCGATTTGTTTTATGCATGTTTTTGGATGGGTCCTGTGAGGCTGTTCTTCCGTGGGTCTATTGTTAGCATGTACATTTCTTGATAGGGGCTGAGTGATGTTTATAGTTCCCCCAGACAGTTTGACTATCTCGAATTCTTAACCTGTCTACTGCAGAGGTAGATCCCAAATTCTATAACAGCCTTTTTCTTTAACAAGCCTGAACATGCCCAAAGTCATTTTTAATAGGGTTTTCTTACATTTTGGGGATCTGTTAATTTTGAGAATCTTACACTAGGACGGGTTGCCATAACAACACCTTTTATTTGGAGGATGTGAGTGGAGTCAAAGGAGAAGTTGTTCAATGTGAAAACAATTTCAACCAGACGGAGGAGGGTGGTGGTGGATGGGGGCTGGCTGGGCCTCTGTTCAAGGAAGAAGCGGAGCGCCCTCAGGCCATCCTGTTCAGGGTTCGAGTTGTAGGGGGATTGGACGTCCCTAGTGAAAAGGAGATGCCTGGAGCCAGGAAACTGAAAACTTAAAGTGGCGGAGCATGTTGGAAGAGTTGCGGATGTAGGTGGGAAAAGACTGGAACAAGGGGAGAAAAAAATTGATGGCCCCTAGTTTTGGACTCCCCCACAAATGGAAAAATCTTCTCTACATCTACCCTATTGAACCCCTTCATAATTTTAAAGACCTCGATCAAGCCACCTCTCAGTATTCTCTTTTCTAGCACAAGAAAAATGGGCCAAATGGCCTCATTCTGTATTATTCTATGATTCTGAAGAAAACCCTAATGCTTCCAGAAATTAATCGCAGGCCTTTGTTTGCTCTTTTTAATGCAGGGAAAAGCTCCCAACAATGTGTCTTAACTTCTGCCAAGAATAATTGCCCCACTGCATCATTGCAACATTACCTTCTCCCAGAAGCCATCGTTATTTCTTCTCCGAGTGAGAGAGCCAATTAGTGCTGAATTATGGGAAGCTTAGTGCTATGGACCAGTGTCCACAAGGAGCAGGATTTATGACAGCCCCAAGCTAATTCTAAGTAAGAATTTAAAAAAGAGAGAAAGTCAAAGAGCGAGAGAGAGAGACAGAGATAGAGAAACAAAGAGAAAGAGACAGAGAGAGAGAAACAGAGAAAGATAAAGAGAGAGAGAGAGAGACAGAAAGATAGAGACAGAGAGAGAGAGAAAGATAAACAGAGAGAGAGAGACAGAGAGAGAGATAAAGAGAGACAGAGAGGGAGAGAGAGGGAGAGAGAGAGGGAAAGCTAAAGAGAGAGAGAAACAGAGAGAGAGACAGAGATAAAGAGAGAGATAAAGAGAGAGAGACATGTAATGATATCAGCAAATAGTGATGATATTTGTCTGTGTTTGATTACTTATGCCTTACAGCATATTTGTCTGTGTTTTTGATTACTTGTGCCTGACCAGCAGAGGTCATGTGAGAGACAAGCAGTCCAGAGGAGTCTTACTTTCAGTTTCATTTTAGCTGCAGCCAGAAGCATGGTCTCCTGTAAAAAGCTGTAGAAAGTCTTGAACAAGACTTTAGATTAAACAACATTCTCTTTCAGAAATGAGTCTTTATTGAACCCAAAAAGAAATCAAAACATGATGTCAGAAGTGGCTGAAAGAGAAAAAATCTGAAGTTAGCAACTTGATGGGACAGTGAAAGCAGTTGTGGCAAGTAAGCGAAATCAGCTCTCCACATATTAGCAAGCCAGAAGAGAACATCGTTGCTTACCATTAGAGAATAGCTAACGAAGTGAAAAAATGGAAGGTTTACACCCACCGGCGACGCTTCAATTGACCGGTAATGTGGCTGAAAATTGGAGGAGATTCAAACAACGTGTAGGGTTGTATTTATCAGCAATCGGAGCTGACGATAAAAGTAATAAACAGAAATCGTCCGTGTTTTTACATGTAGTGGGTGATGCAGCGCTGGAGGTATATAATAATTTCATATTTGCCGTTGATGGAGACAAAATGAAGCTAGATAAAATAATGGAACAGTTTGAGGCCTACTGCATACCTAAACGCAACGTGACCTTTGAGAGGCAAAAATTTTTCACATGTGTACAGAAAATCGGTGAGACTATTGATCAGTATGTGACTGAACTGAGAAACCGGAGCAAATCGTGTGAATTTGGGGGACTCACAGACTCGCTGATAAAAGACAGACTGGTGTGTGGTATTCGAGATAATGGTCTAAGGGAAAGACTGCTAAGAGAGCAAGATCTAGACCTGGGACAAGCCATAGCACTGTGTAGGGTTACAGAGACTGTGAAGTTGCAGGCAAAGGAGCTGTTCAATGACAGTAGCTGCAACGTGGATGCAGTGAGTAAGAACGGACACAAACCGTTTAACAAAACGAGCGCCAATGTGAAAAAAGAGGCGTGGCCAGCGAACGAAAATGAAGAAAGAGACTGGATGTTGACACTAAAAGTGAATGACATACACATTCCATTTAAATTGGATACTGGAGCACAAGTTAATGTGATATCAGAGACCGATTTTAAGAGAATTAGACCCAGACCAAAGTTACATGGAATACAAGTGAAAGTGACCGGATACTCAGGTACAGATATACCAGTGAAAGGAAAATGCATTGTCAAAGTAACACACAAGGACAGAGAGCACACGCTAGCATTAATCGTGGTGCCAAAGGAAGTGCAAGCCATACTAGGTTTAAAAGCCTGTGAGAGACTGAACCTGGTAAAGAGAGTCCTCATTGTGGAAAGCGAAAGAGAGACAGTCTATGATGAACTGAATGTTGCGTACACACCGGGTAAGCTGATGTATACAGCAGACACGTTGTCCAGAGCTGTTGACCCAAGTGAGCCCGCAAACACCACAATGGATGAAAAAGTGAACGCCTACGTGGACATGATCACAAGTGCACTGCCCATAGCAGATGCAAAAATGGAGCTCATAAAGACTGAGACAAACAAAGATGAAACAATGAGATGACTGAGAAAAAGCATCTTGGATGGATGGCCCAACATGAAGCAAGACTGCTCACCTGATATAGCAGAGTACTGGAACTGCAGGGCGGAACTATCAGTGGTCAAAGACATCATCTACAAAGGAAGTAAAATAGTTATCCCAAAGAGTCTGAGAGGAGAGATGCTAAAAAAGATCCATGGAGGACATCTGGGAATCGAAAAGTGTAAGAAAAGAGCACGAGAGGTGATGTACTGGCCACGAATCAACCAAGATGTGACAAATGAGGTGTCAAACTGCACAATATGCCTGAAATATCGAGCAAGCAATCCGGTAGAACCACTAAAGCCACACCCAGCACCAGACAGGCCTTACCAGAAGGTAGGCGCTGACCTATTTGTATGTCAAGGGAAGGACTATCTTGTCGTCACAGACTATTACTCCCTGTATCCAGAGGTTTGTAGACTGTACACCACCACTGCAGAAGCTGTGATAAGAAGTATGAAAGCCATATTCTCCAGACATGGCGTGGCAAGCGAGGTCTTCACAGACAAAGGACCCCAGTTTAACAATGCAAATTTCCGACACTTTGCCAAAGAGTGGGACTTTTTCCACACAACGTCAAGTCCTCACTATCCACAGTCCAATGGACTAGTGGAAAAATCGGTCCAGACAGTGAAAAGACTGATGTACAAGGCAAAAGACAGTGAAACTGACTTCTACCAAAGCATGCTTGTATACCGCACAACGCCGCTCGAGTGTGGTATGTCACCAGCCCAACTCCTGATGGGACGTCGGCTAAGGTCAAGCCTACCCATCCCGGAGAACCTCCTGAATACAAAAGAGGGGGAGAAAGTGAGGAAGTTCAAAGAACAACAGAAAGAAAAGCAAAAGTACTACTATGACAGAGGAACACAAAACCTACCTGAACTCCACACTGGTGACCAAGTAAGGTTGAAAGACAAAACAAACACATGGACTCAGAAGGGAACTGTCCTGAGTGAAGTTCAACCAAGATCATACACCATTCAGACAGATGAGGGTGCTGTTCTGAGAAGAAATCATCGAGATCTTCTCATGGGACCAGCCACAGCAGGTCAAGAGACTGATACTGGTGAACAACCTGATCACACAGCTGAGAACCAATCATCTGAGGCAACAACTCAGATTCAAGGACAATCAATCAGAAAATCCTCAAGACACGTGAAGCCTCCTGAGAGACTCATTGAGCAAATTTAAGGACTATTGTTAAAGAAGGAAGTAATGTTATCTTATTCTTTCTTCAAGTTCTAGTGTATTGACATATTTCATGTGAACACACAAAGCAAGGGTAAAAAACCTTGATCATGATAATGATAATGTAAGTTTGTTAAATGTTGTTAGTTAAAAGTAAAATACTTTTGTTTTAAGAAAGGGAGATGTAATGATATCAGCAAATAGTGATGATATTTGTCTGTGTTTGATTACTTATGCCTTACAGCATATTTGTCTGTGTTTTTGATTACTTGTGCCTGACCAGCAGAGGTCATGTGAGAGACAAGCAGTCCAAAGGAGTCTTACTTTCAGTTTCATTTTAGCTGCAGCCAGAAGCATGGTCTCCTGTAAAAAGCTGTAGAAAGTCTTGAACAAGACTTTAGATTAAACAACATTCTCTTTCAGAAATGAGTCTTTATTGAACCCAAAAAGAAATCAAAACAAGACAGAGAGAGAGAGAGAGAGAGACAGTGCTAAAGAGAGAGAGAAAGAGAGAGATACAGAGAGAGAGATAAAGAGCGAGACAGAGTAAGTGGGAGGGAGAGAAAGAGAGAGAGATGCACAGAGGCAGAGACAGTGTTAATGAGTCAGCAAGAGGAATTCATTTATCCTGGATGGATTCAAATTCAGATATGATGTAAATGGGCAGCTTTGACAGTATCCTTGGAATAGACAGTTTCCAAATCCACACAGGATTTATTTCTAGAAGGTGCATATGTGTGTGTGAGAGTGTGTGCATGTACAAGAGGGTATGCATTTGTGAATGGGTGTGAGTGGGTGCGTGTGTGCAATTGCAAGTGTAATGTGCGCACACATTACACTCTACTCATTTATAATGTGGGAGCAAGTCATCCTCGGTTCCGAGGGACTGCCTAAGAAGAAGAATGTGTGCACATGCGTTTAATGTATATATATATACTTGCTCAACTGCCCGGCGGTGCCGAGGCTTTTTTGAGGGTATGTTGTTGTTGGAAGAGAGAGAGAGAGTGAATGGGGGGAAGAGAGAGAGAGCGTGACTGGGGGGAAGAGAGAGAGAGAGCGACTGGGGGGAAGAGAGAGAGAGAGCGACTGGGGGGAAGAGAGAGAGAGAGCGACGGGGGGAAGAGAGAGAGAGAGCGACTGGGGGGAAGAGAGAGAGAGAGCGCGACTGGGGGGAAGAGAGAGAGAGAGAGACGGGGGGAAGAGAGAGAGAGCGACTGGGGGGAAGAGAGAGAGAGCGACGGGGAAGAGAGAGAGAGAGCGACTGCGGGGAAGAGAGAGAGAGCGACTGGGTGGAAGAGAGAGAGAGAGCGACTGGGGGGAAGAGAGAGAGAGATCGACTGGGAAGCAGAGAGAGAGAGAGCGACTGGGGGAAGAGAGAGAGAGCGCGACTGGGGGGAAGAGAGAGAGAGAGCGACTGGGGGGAAGAGAGGGAGAGCGACTGGGGGGAAGAGAGAGAGAGAGCGACTGGGGGGAAGAGTGAGAGAGAGCGACTGGGGGGAAGAGAGAGAGAGAGCGACTGGGGGGAAGAGAGGGAGAGCGACTGGGGGGAAGAGAGAGAGAGAGCGACTGGGGGGAAGAGCGAGAGAGAGCGACTGGGGGGAAGAGAGAGAGAGCGACTGGGGGGAGGAGCGACTAGGGGGAAGAGAGAGAGAGCGACTGGGGGGAAGAGAGAGAGAGCGACTGGGGGGAAGAGAGAAAGAGAGCGACTGGGGGGAAGAGAGGGAGAATGACTGGAGGGATGAGAGAGAGAGAGCGACTGGGGGGAAGAGAGAGAGAGAGCGACTGGGGGGAAGAGAGAGAGAGTGCGACTGGGGGGAAGAGAGAGAGAGTGCGACTGGGGGGAAGAGAGAGAGAGAGCGACTGGGGGGAAGAGAGAGAGAGAGAGCGACTGGGGGGAAGAGAGAGAGAGAGCGACTGGGGGGAAGAGAGAGAGAGAGCGACTGGGGGGAAGAGAGAGAGCGACTGGGGGGAAGAGAGAGAGAGAGCGACTGGGGGAAGAGAGTGAGAGAGCGACTGGGGGAAGAGAGAGTGAGAGCGACTGGGGGGAAGAGAGAGAGAGAGAGCGACCGGGGGGAAGAGAGAGAGAGAGCGACTGGGGGGAAGAGAGAGAGAGCGACTGGGGGAAAGAGAGAGAGAGAGCGACTGGGGGGAAGAGAGAGAGAGAGCGACTGGGGGAAGAGAGAGAGAGAGCGACTGGGGGGAAGAGAGAGAAAGCGTCTGGAGGAAGAGAGAGAGAGAGCGACTGGGGGGGAAGAGAGAGAGAGAGCGACTGGGGGGAAGAGAGAGGGAGAGCGACGGGGGGAAGAGAGAGAGAGAGCGGCTGGGGGTAAGAGAGAGAGAGTGACTGGAGGGAAGAGAGAGACAGAGCGACTGGGGGGAAGAGAGAGAGAGAGCGACTGGGGGGAAGAGAGAGAGAGAGCGACTGGGTGAAGTGAGAGAGAGAGTGATGGGGGAAGAGAGAGAGAGAGCGACTGGGGGGAAGAGAGAGAGAGAGAGCGACTGGGGGGAAGAGAGAGAGAGAGCTGTAAAGTCCGCGCCTCAATAATACACGGACTTCGGGAAAACAGTTTAACAGGTATTTTACTGAACAAGAGGCAGCTTGAAACTGAAACTACTGAAGCCTGCTAGGGCCTTTTATACAGGGGTGGTCACTGCCGGTACTGCAGTCTAAGACCAGTTATTCCCTTAAAGGTACATACACAACAATTCCTCCCCTTTTAGATAAACAGTACATAACATTCCTTCAACAACTAAATAATAACTAATTACAATTACAATTTTCTCAGTAATATATACATCAACTGAAATAGTCATTTATAAGTTCAGTCTTTGAGGAGGCTTCCTGATCCGGACTGGATAGCGCCTTTCTCGAGTATCCTGTTCTGGCGGTGGAGTCAATTCTGGCTCATTGTCATTGGTTGGTTCGTCAGCTTCCAATACCCCTGCTTCTGAGGTAGACGCAATCTGTACTTCGGGCTCATTACCAGGTGCACATGCTTGTGGTACAGGTTTGGCTTGTTCCTGTGACTCTAGAATCTGATCAGCATGGCGTCTCACGATGCTCTCTCCAACGTCCACTGTGTGCATTAGTGGTCCCTGCTGTGTGCGTATTGTGCCTGGCTGCCATTTTTCTGTTTGGTAGTCGCAGGCCAAGACTGGTTGCCCTATCTTGAAGCTCCTGGTTGGCTTCTCATTTATGTGCTGGAACTGCTTATCCTCAACATCTCGTCTTATGTTTGGTTTGAGCAAATCCAAGCGACATCTTAGTCTCCGGTTGAAAAACAGGACGGCTGGAGTTTGGTTGGTTACTGCATGTGTCGCTTTCCGGTAAGCAAACAGGAAGTTATCCACCTTGTGTTGCAGTGGTATGTCATCATTATACATTGCATTTATGGCCTTTTTAAAGGTCTGAACAAACCTCTCAGCCAATCCATTTGTGGCTGGATGATATGGGGCAGATGTGTAATGTTTCACCCCATTATTCTTCAGGAACCTCCGGAAATCCTCAGACACAAACTGTGGGCCATTGTCGGAACAGGTCTATTCTGGCAACCCATTCCTGGCGAAGATGGTCCTTAGGACTGCAATAGTTTTCTCCGTGGTGGTGGAGGACATTTTAATGACCTCTGGCCATTTCGAATGGGCGTCCACAGCGAGTAGAAACATTGAGTCCATAAATGGACCAGCAAAATCAATGTGTACCCGTTGCCATGGAGATGAGGGCCACTCCCATGGATGTAGCGGGGCCTGTGGTGGAACGTTTTGGACCTTCTGGCATCCTGTGCATCTCTTGGTCATATCCTCGATTTCTTTATCGATTCCCGGCCACCACACAAACGCCCTGGCTAGGCTCTTCATTTTTACCCCTCCCAGATGACCCTCGTGAAGCTCATTGAGTACTCTATCTCTCAACTTGGGTGGAATTACCACTCGGGATCCACACATCAAGGTTCCCCAGCACACTGACAGCTGTTCCCTCCTTGGCGAGAATGCTGGCAACAGTGAGTCGCCATATGCTGGCCATCCCTTCACCGTCAAATCATAGACCCGAGAGAGTGTCGGGTCATTTTGGGTTTCCTTCTCAATACTTGCTTTTGTAACAGGCAAACGTTGGACTATGGTCGCATGGAATATCTCCACAGGGTCCACTGCAGGTGCTTCTTCTGCCGTAGGCAATGGTAGGCGAGACAGCCCATCAGCATTTCCATGTTGTTTCGTACCTTTGTACTCTATGTCATACTGATGTGGCCCTAGAAAAAGTGACCATCTTTGCAGCCGTTGCGCCGTCATCACCGGAATGCCCTTCTTTGGGTTAAAAATTGAGACCAGGGGTTGATGATCAGTCAGTAGGGTGAATTTCTGCCCGTGCAGATAGTGATTGAACTTCTTCACCCCCCACACCAGGCTGAGGGCCTCCCTGTCAATCTGGGCGTAGTTACGCTCGGCTGAGGTTAGCGAGCGCGATGCAAAGGCTATTGGCATCTCTGAACCGTCACGGAATTTGTGTGACAGCACTGCTCCAATGCCGTAAGGTGATGCATCACATGCCAACCGAATCGGTAGTGTTGGGTTGTAGTGGGCCAATACTTCTTTTGAAATGATTTGGCATTTACATTCATGAAAGGCACGCTTACACTCATCACTCCATTTCCATGTTACACCAGGAGGGTGTTCAGTGGGTGCAGAATTGTAGATAAATTTGGCAAGAACTTCAAATCAAATCAAATCAAATCAAATCAAAATCAAATCAACTTTTATTGTCATTGTTAGTGCACAAGTGCAGTACAACGAAATGTAGGCTTACGGCTCCCGAGAGTGTACATTTAGATTAAGACATTTAAACATTCAACATACATTTGGCTTGTAATACATTAACATAAACATGACCATAATAAAGTGCATAGGCAGATGTGTAGGCTTTAGAGTTTATTTGTGAAGTTCAGTAGGATGACAGCCCTGGGAAAGAAGCTGTTCCTAAATCTGGTCGTACGGGTGCGAATGCATCTGCAGCGTCTCCCAGATTTCAGGAGGGCGAACAGACTGTGGCTGGGGTGGGTAGGGTCTTTGATGATGGACCGTGACCTCTGTAAGCAGCGTTTCTGGTATATGTGCTCTATGGTCAGTAGCCAGGTGCCGGTAATGCGTTGGGCAGTTTTGACTACCCGCTGCAGGGCTTTCCGGTCATAGTAGCTACAGCTGCCATACCATACTGTGATACAATTCGTCAGGATGCTCTCTATTGTGCAGTGGTAAAAGTTAGAGAGGATCAGGGGTGACAGGTCACATCCCTTCAGCCTCCTGAGGAAATATAGGCGCTGCTGGGCCTTCTTCACCAGAGAGGAGGTATTGAGGGACCAGGAGAGTTCTTCCATGATGTAGTCTCCTAGGAACTTAAAGCTGTCCACCCTTTCCACCACAGCCCCATTGATGTGGATGGGGGTGTGACTTCCGCCTTTAGACTTCCTGAAGTCCACAATGATTTCTTTGGTTTTCTTGATGTTAAGGGCCAGGTTGTTATCGGCGCACCACTTCACGAGATGCTGGACCTCCTCCCTGTAGGCTGACACATCGTTGTTGGTGATCTGGCCTACTACTGTGGTATCATCTGCAAACTTGATGATGGTGTTGGAACCATGAACAGCCACACAGTCGTGGGTGAAGAGATAGTAGAGGAGGGGGCTCAGCACACATCCTTGTGGGGCCCCCATGTTCAGGGTCAGGGGGGGAGGTGTGGTTACCTAATTTGACAGACTGGGGTCTGTTTGTTAGGAAGTCCAGGGTCCAGTTGCAGAGGGAAATGTTCAGGCCAAGAGTTTGGAGTTTGGTGGCCAGCTTGTTGGGGACGATAGTGTTGAATGCTGAGCTGTAGTCTATGAACAGCATTCTGATGTAGGTCTCTTTACCATCTAAGTGATTCAGTGCCGAGTGTAGAGCAGTTGTGATTGCATCCTCCGTTGATCTGTTTGCACGATAGGCAAACTGGTGTTGGTCAAGAGAGGTGGGAACACTGGCTTTGATGTGAGCCAGGACCAGTCTCTCGAAACACTTCATTATGATGGGTGTGAGTGCGACAGGTCGATAGTTTTTCAGGCACGTCACAGGAATGTTTTGGCACAGGAATAATGGTAGCGGTCTTGAAGCACGTAGGGACTACTGCCTGGGCCAATGACAGATTGAAGATGGTGGTGAAGACATCAGAAAGCTGATCAGCACATTCCTTGAGTACCCGTCCAGAGATGCTATCCGGTCCAGCAGCCTTTCGTGTGTTCACTCCGCGTAGAACACCCCTTACGTCGGAGGTCGACAGAGTGAGCACCTGGTCTTCCGGGGGTGGCAAGGCTTTGGTAGCCGGCTCCCTGTTGTCCCTGTCGAAGCGAGCGTAGAAGTTGTTAAGCTCCTCCGGAAGGGAGGCATCGCTAACCGGGGGGCTGGTGTTTTTGCCCTTGTAGTCAGTGATGGACTGGATGCCTTGCCACATGCGCCGGGGGTCCCAGTTGTTCTGGAAATGATCCTCTATCCGCAGTGTCTGTTTCCTTTTGGCAGTCCTGATACCCTTTTTTAGGTTGGTCCTAACTGCACTGTAAGCCGCCGCGTCGCCAGATTTAAATGCTGCGTCGCGTGCTTTCAACAGCGAGTGGGCCTCTCCATTCATCCAGGGTTTCTGGTTGGGGTATGTCCTGATATTTTTATGGGTCGTGACGTCCTCGACGCAGCTGTTAATGAAGAATAGCACTGTGGTTGCGTATTCCTCGATGTCATTATGGGCAAACATGCCCCAATCAGTGCGTTCGAAGCAATCCTGAAGCTCCGAGACTGCCCCCTCTGGCCATACTTTCACTGATCTCACTGTTGTTCTCACTCTTTTGATGAGCGGTTTGTATGCCGGGTCTAGAAACAGGGAGAGGTGGTCAGACTTCCCAAGGTGGGGGCAGGGAATGGCCTTATAAGCGTCTACAATGCCCGTATAGACTTGATCCAGTGTGTTCTCCCCTCTTGTGGGGCAGGAAACATTCTGGTGGAATTTCGGTAGTACAGTTTTTAGGTTTATGTGATTGAAGTCCCCCGCGAAGATAAAAGCTCCGTCTGGGTGCGCAGTTTGTTGTTCGCTGATGGCCCTGTAGAGGTCCTTCAGTGCTAGTTTGGCATTAGCGTGTGGTGGGATGTAGACCGCAGTGATGATAACAGCCGTGAATTCCCGAGGCAGGTAGAAGGGTCTGCACCTTACCATGAGGAATTCCAAATCAGCCGAGCAGGATCTATCGATTATGTCTGTGTTAGTACTTATGGTAATAGTTCACCAACCCGAGGAACGACCTCAGTTGCGACACATTTTCTGGTGCTGGAGCCTTGACTACAGCCTCAATCTTATCCGGCGACTTATGCAACCCTTCCTCATCAATCATGTGGCCACAATACGAGATTTGTCTCCTGAAGAACTCGCATTTGGGACGGTTGGCTCGTAGCCCATATTGCTGCAATCTCGTGCACACCTGTTCCAGGATGGCAATGTGTTCATTGTCATTTTTGCCCGTAACCAGGATGTCGTCCAAATAACACTGGGTCCCCGGGATCCCTTGCAGGACTTGTTCCATTGCCCTCTGCCACATAGCCGGGGCCAACCCTACCCCAAATACCAGTCGATTGTACTGGTAAAGGCCTTTGTGAGTGTTTATCGTGAGGTATTTCCTAGATGCTTCTTCCACCTCCATTTGTAGATACGCTTGAGCCAGGTCAATCTTTGTAAAACGTTTCCCTCCAGATAATGAGGCGAAAATATCTTCTATCCGCGGAAGCGGATACTGTACTGTGTGCAGGACTGGGTTCACAGTCACCTTGAAGTCCCCACACATGCGAACCTTCCTTGGCTCCCCAGGCGTCCTGCTCAATGCTTTCTTCATTACAGGAACGATGGGTGTGGCCCACTCGCTCCAGTCCACCTTAGACAGCACCCCCGAATGCTCCAGACTCTCCAGTTCAGCTTCCACAGCTGGGCGTATCGCGTATGGCACCGGTCTGGCCGTGAAAAATTATGGGTTTGCGTTATCCTCAATCTTTATGGTTGCCTTTACTCCTTTTAGAGTCCCAAGTCCTTGTTGGAACACCTCTTCCGCGTCAGATAGAATTTGTGACAGACGTCCATGTGCGACGTCATCATCTTTTTTGTCAGTCACAGTTAGTGCCAGGATGGAATGCCAATCCAATTGTAGTCTTCGGATCCATTCACGTCCCAATAATGGTGGCCCTCCATCTCGTAGTACATACATGTATCGTTTCTGTGTTTCCTTTCTGTTATATTCAGCTGGCACCCTTATTTTTCCTCTGGGGTAGACCTTTTGCCCCGTGTATGTCTTCACTACAATGGACGTGTCCTTAAAGGGCATGTGTGAGAACAGCTGCTCATAGTCTCGTCAATTCATGACAGTTAGGGCTGATCCTGTATCCAATTCCATCTTCACTGGGGACCCTGCTATCATGAGGGTGACCCAAATAGTTCGGTGATCTTCATTTGCGATCACGTTGTGTAACTTTAAACAACTTAATCGCCCGCTCCCGGAGTCCTTATCACTCTCCTGATCTTCTGAACTACTATCTGTCAGTTTCTTTACTTTCCTGTACTGTTCCTTAGTAGCTCTTGTCGTGTTGGTCTTCTTTCCCGACCTGCAGACTCTTGCTATATGTCCCATTTTCCCGCATTGCCTGCATATTTTGTCTTTAAACCAGCAGTCCTTCTGCTCATGGGTTGTTCTGCCGCAGCGATAGCACTTTTTGGCTCCATACGCCATTTCGTTAGTGCTGTATTCTTGTGGTTTCTGTTGTATTTCCGCAGCTCCCCGTGCTGCTGCTTCGTAGGATACTGCCACGCTGAAAGCCTGTTCTAGCGTCAGGTCCTTTTATGAAAGTAGTCGTTTCTGGGTTCATTCACTCTGGAGCCCGCAGACAAACTTATCCCGTAAGGTGTCTGCCAGTCCTGCTCCGAACTGGCAGTGCTTCGATAACTTGCGTAGTTCTGTAAGATAGTCAGCATTAGAGTCATAGAGTCATAGAGTTTTACAGCACAGAAAGAGGCCCTTCGGCCCATCGTGTCTGCGCCGCCCATCAATCCCTGTCCAGTCTAATCCCATTTTCCAGCATTTGGTCCATAGCCTTGTATGCAATGACATTTCAAGTGCTCATCCAAATGCTTCTTGAATGTTGTGAGGGTTCCTGCCTCCACCACCCTTTCAGGCATTGAGTTCCACATTCCAACCACCCTCTGGGTGAAAAAGTTCCTCCTCAAATCCCCTCTAAATCTCCTGCCCCTTACCCTGAATCTATGCCCCCTTGTTATTGACCCCCCTACTAAGGGGAAAAGTTCCTCTTTGTCTACCCTATCTATGCCCCTCATCATTTTGTACACCTCAATCAGGTCCCCCCTCAGCCTTCTTTGCTCCAAGGAAAACAACCCCAGCCTGTCCAGCCTCTCTTCATAGCTGAGGCGCTCCATCCCAGGTAACATCCTGGTGAATCTTCTCTGCACCCTCTCCAAAGCAATCACATCCTTCCTATAGTGAGGCGACCAGAACTGCACACAGTACTCCAGCTGTGGCCTCACCAGCGTTTTGTACAGCTCCATCATAACCTCCCTGCTCTTATATTCTATGCCTCGGCTAATGAAGGCAAGTATCCCATATGCCTTTTTAACCACCTTATCTACCTGTTCCGCTGCCTTCAGGGATCTATGTACATGTACACCAAGGTCCCTCTGACCCTCTGTACTTCCTAGGGTCCTACCACTCATTGTGTATTCCCTTGCCTTATTTGTCCGTCCAAAATGCATCACCTCGCACTTTTCAGGGTTAAATTCCATTTGCCACTTTTCCGCCCATCTGACCAACCCGTTTATATCGTCCTGTAGCCTGAGGCTTTCCTCCTCACAATTTACCACCCCACCAATTTTCGTGTCATCTGCGAACTTACTGATCATACCTTTTACATTCTCATCCAAATCATTTATGTAGATCACAAACAACAAGGGACCCAGCACCGATCCCTGAGGTACCCCACTGGACACAGGCTTCCAGTCACAAAAGCAACCTTCGACCATCACCCTCTGCCTCCTGCCACTCAGCCAGTTTATGATCCAACGCGCCAAGGCACCCTGGATCCCATGGGCTCTTACCTTCTTGACCAGTCTCCTATGCGGGACTTTGTCAAAAGCTTTACTGAAGTCCATGTAAACCACATCCACAGCATTTCCCTCATCCACCCCACTAGTCACCCCCTCGAAAAATTCAATCAGATTTGTCAGACATGATTTACCCTTGACAAAGCCATGCTGACTATCCCCGATTAATCCTTGCCTCTCCAAGTGGAGACTAATTTTGTCCCTCAGAATTTTTTCCAATAATTTCCCTACCACAGATGTTAGGCTCACTGGCCTGTAATTCCCTGGTTTATCCCTGCTACCCTTCTTGAATAATGGTACTACGTTAGCTGTTCTCCAGTCCTCTGGTACATCCCCTGTGGCCAGAGAGGTTCTGAAAATTTGTGTCAGAGCCCCTGCAATCTCCTCCTTTGCCTCCCACAGCAGCCTGGGATACATCTCGTCTGGGCCTGGGGATTTATCCACTTTTTGGCCTGCTAAAACCGCTAGCACCTCCTCCCTCTCGATGCTAATATGTTCAAGTATGTCACAGCCCCCTTGCCCGATTTCTATGTCTGCATCGTCTTTCTCCATAGTGAACACAGATGCAAAAAATTCATTTAAAACCCCGCCTACATCATCTGGCTCTACACACAGATTGCCACTTTGGTCCCTAATGGGCCCTACCCTTTCCCTGGTTATCCTCTTGCCCTTAATATACTTATAAAACATCTTAGGATTTTCCTTTATTTTGCTCGCCAGTGTTATTTTCATGGCCCCTCCTCGCCCTCCTAATTTCTTTTTTAAGTATGCCCCTGCATTTTTTATACTCCTCTAGGGCTTCTTCCGTCTTTAGTCTTTTGTAACTGCCAAAAGCCCCCCTTTTATTTCTAATGCATTTTTGTATATCCCTTGTCATCCAAGGTTCCCTTTGCTTGTTGGTCCCACCCTTGACCTTTACAGGAACATGTTGGCGTTGTACTCTCTCTATTTCCCTTCTGAAAGTCTCCCACTGTTTTGATGCGGATTTTCCTATAAGTAGCTGCTCCCAGTCCAATTTGGCCAGATCCTGCCTTATCATATTAAAATCGGCCTTCCCCCAATTTAGAACCCTTATTTCCGGGCCGTCTTTGTCTTTTTCCATGACCACCTTAAATCTCACCGAATTATGGTCACTGTCGCCAAAATGCTCTCCTACTGACACTTCCACCACTTGCCCCGGCTACATTCCCCAGAATTAGGTCCAGTACCGCCCCCTCTCTTGTAGGACTTTCTACATGTTGGCTCAAAAAGCTCTCCTGGATGCACTTTAAGAATTCTGCACCCTCTAAGCCTTTCACACTCTGACTATCCCAATTTATATTGGGGAAGTTGAAATCCCCCACTATTATTACCCTATTATTGTTCGCACTTTTCTGAGATTTGCCTACATATCTGTTCCTCTATCTCCCCTGACTGTTTGGGGACCTATAGTACACTCCCAGCAAAGTGCTTGCCCCCTTTTTGTTTTTAAGTTCTACCCATATGGCCTCATTAGAGGAACCCGCTAATATATCATCCCTCCTTACAGCAGTAATTGACTCCTTAATTAATATTGCAACACCCCCTCCCCTTTTACAACCCCCCTCTGTCTCGCCTGAAGATTCTATACCCCGGAATATTGAGCTGCCAGTCCTGACCCTCCCTCAACCATGTCTCCGTGATAGCAACAATATCGTACTCCCATGTGTTCAACAACAACTTCAGTTCATCCACCTTATTTGCAAGACTCCTTGCATTAAAATAAATGCCTTCCAGCCCTGCCATATTCTCTTTTGCCTTCACATATTTGCTTTGCCTTCCCAGCTGACTTGTTTTTCCCTCTGTATTTGGCTGTAAATCACCCCCTACTATAGCTCCACTCTGTACCCCATCCCCCTGCCAAGTTAGTTTAAACCCCCCCCCAGCAGTGCTAGCAAACCTCCCCGCAAGGATATTGGTTCCCCTCTGGTTCAGGTGTAAACCGTCCGACTTGTACAAGTCCCACCTTTCCCAGAAGCAGACCCAGTGATCCAGGAAACTAAAGCCCTCCCCCCTGCACCATCCCTTTAGCCACGCATTCATCTGTTCTATCTTCCTATTCCTATACTTACTAGCACGTGGCACCGGGAGTAATCCAGAGATGACAACCCTTGAGGTCCTGCTCTTTAATTATTCCTTCACCTAGCTCCCTAAATTCTTGCTGCAGGACCTCATCCCTCTTTTTACCTATGTCGTTGGTACCAATGTGGACCACGACCACTGGCTGTTCACCCTCCCCCTCCAGAATGCCCTGCAGCCGCTCAGTGACATCCTTGACCCTGGCACCAGGGAGGCAACAAACCATCCTGGATTCACGTCTACGGCCACAGAAACGCCTATCTGTTCCCCTTACTATAGAATCCCCTACCACTATTGCTCTCCCACTCTTTTTCCCCCCTTCCTGGGCAGCAGGAGCACCGCCAGTGCCAGGAAGTTGGCTGCCGCTGCCTTCCCCTGGTGAGTCATCCCCCTCAACAGTATCCAAAGCGGTATACTTGTTTGAAAGGGGGATGTCCGCAGGGGTTCCCTGCACTACCTGCCTGCCTTTGTTGCTCCGCCTGATGGTCACCCCCCTGTGCTGCCCTACCCTGAGGCGTGAACAACTCGCTAAACGTGCTATCCACGAGCCTCTCAGCATCGCGTATGCTCCAAAATTCATCCACCCGCAGCTCGAGCGCCACAATGCGGTCTACAAGTAGCTGCAGCTGGATGCATTTCCCGCACACATGGTCGCCAGGGACACTGGCAGCGTCCCTGATTTCCCACATAGAGCAGGAGGAGCAGAACACGGGTCTGAGCTCTCCTCCATGACTTACTCCTTTAATTAATTAAAAAATTTATTCAATACCCCAGTTACAGGTATACTCTAGGGTGCTTTATTTACCAACTGTCCTCACCACAACAGAGCCCCTAGAAATTTAACACCACAGAATTCAAGCTTGTAATGAAAAGAGAGAAATACTCACCAACCAATCACTTACCTGCTCCCTGGTGACGTCACACCCTGATTACTTTTTACCTCCCTGCAACTACCGAGCTCACAGACTGGAGTTTGGTATGCCTCTCCTGGCCTCGCCGCCGCCGAGTCTCCCACAGGTCCCGCCTCTCGCTGCCTGCCGCCGCTGCTCTGAGGCCTCTCCTGGCCTCACTGCCGCCGAGTCTCCCACAGGTCCCGCCTCTCGCTGCCTGCCGCCGCTGCTCTGAGGCCTCTCCTGGCCTCACTGCCGCTTTTGTACCTCGCCGCCGCCGAGTCCTCCCACAGGTCCCCGCCTCTCGCTGCCTGCCGCCGCTGCTCTGAGGCCTCTCCTGGCCTCGCTGCCGCTTTTGTACGTCGCCGCCCGAGTCTCCCACAGGTCCCGCCTCTCGCTGCCTGCCTCCGCTGCTCTGAGGCCTCTCCTGGCCTCGCTGCCGCTTTTGTACCTCGCCGCCGCCGAGTCTCCCACAGGTCCCGCCTCTCGCTGCCTGCCGCCGCTGCTCTGAGGCCTCTCCTGGCCTCGCTGCCGCTTTTATTGCCACCGCCGCCGCCGAGTCTCCCACAGGTCCCGCCTCTCGCTGCCTGCCGCCGCTGCTCTGAGGCCTCTCCTGGCCTCGCTGCCGCTTTTATTGCCGCCGCCGCCGAGTCTCCCACAGGTCCCGCCTCTCGCTGCCTGCCGCCGCTGCTCTCATCTTTGTGCTGGTTTCTTTTATGGAACTTGAGTCATTCTGCTATCAGCAGTGGTGTAGGGCTTAGGTGTTCTTGTAAGATATGAACAATCTCCTCAAAACTTTTCTCCATTGGTTTAGCTGGGGTAATTAAATTCCGCAATAGGCCGTACGTACTCGCACCCATCAGATTTAATAATACCGACGCCCTCTTTCCATCAGCCACCTCATTTGCCTTGCAGTACACTTTGATTTTTTCCACATACGTGGTCCAGTCTTCTACCTCGTTGTCGAAAGCAGTGTTCCTGCCACTTTTCGGCATCTTGGGCGATTTAAAATGGCGCCTCCCGCGCTTTTGCTTCTTCCCCAATGGAATAAAATGGCGCCTCCCGCGCTTTTGCTTCTTCCCCAACGTGATAAAATGGCGCCTCCCGTGCTTTTGCTTCTTCCCCTTACTGCCACGCTGCTCCTAGCATTCTATGGGGTAATGGCGGCGACCCGCAGCTTCGGCGCGTCTCGCTTTCCTTCCCCCGCGTTTAGTTTCTCTCCGCTGTCCTGTTCTCGAGCACCGACCATGCCCTGTGCGCTCCACCCTCTCTCTCTTGTTTTCTTTTCCCCGTGACGCTGCGCGGCCCGATTTGTAGAGCCGCTCGATCGAGATTGAGCCCGCCGCAGTCCGGAAGGGTCAGCGCGCTACCTGCTACCAGCACGATTCGCTGGAACCACAGTCTCTCCCGCAATTCTCCAAACACCGATGGATTCTTTGGGCGGTTGCCCTCGGTCGATCCCCGTTGCTCAGACTACGACCTGGCAGGACCTTCCTTTCAGGCGAGATCCCCGTGAGATGATGCCACACCTGCAGGTGAGTTCGAACTTACTCGTCGCCACTGTAAAGTCCGCGCCTCAATAATACATGGACTTCGGGAGAACAGTTTACCAGGTGCTTTACTGAGCAAGAGGCAGCTTGAAACTGAAACTACAGAAGCCTGCTAGGGCATTTTATACAGGGATGGTCACTGCCGGTACTGCAGTCTAAGGCCAGTTATTCCCTTAAAGGTACATACACAACAACGAGCGACTGGGGGGGAAGAGAGAGAGAGCGACTGGGGGGAAGAGAGAGAGAGACGAGCGACTGGGGGGAAGAGAGAGAGAGAGCGACTGGGGGGAAGACGAGAGAGAGAGCGACTGTGGGGGAAGAGAGAGAGAGAGAGCGATGGGGGAAGAGAGAGAGAGAGAGAGTGACTGGGGGGATGAGAGAGAGAGAGCGACTGGGGGGAAGAGAGAGAGAGAGCGACTGGGAGGAAGAGAGAGAGAGAGCGACTGGGGGGAAGAGAGAGAGAGAGCGACTGGGGGGAAGAGAGAGAGAGGGCGACTGGGGGGAAGAGAGAGAGAGAGAATGACTGGGGGAAGAGAGAGAGAGAGAGCGATTGGGGGAAGCGAGAGAGAGAGTGAATGGGGGAAGAGAGAGAGCGACTGGGGGGAAGAGAAGAGAGCGACTGGGGGGAAGAGAGAAAGCGTGACTGGGGGGAAGGGAGCGAGCGACTGGGGGGAAGAGAGCGAGCGACTGGGGGGAAGAGAGCGAACGACTGGGGGGAAGAGAGCGAGCGACTGGGGGGAAGAGAGCGAGCGACTGGGAGGAAGAGAGCGAGCGACTGGGGGGAAGAGAGCGAGGTGACGGGGGAAGAAGGGGGGGAAGGGGAGGGGGGTAATGGGGGGGAAGGGGACGGGAACGGGGGAAGTGGGTGAAGGGGAGGGAAGGGGAAGGGGGGAAAGGGGGTGAAGGGGGGGAAGTGGGGAGGGGAAGGGGGGGATGAGGGGGGTGGGGGGGGAAGGGGGAGGGAGGGGGGGAGTGGAGGGGGAGGCGGGGAGGGGGAGGGGTGGCGAGGGGAGGGGGAGGGGGGAAGGGTAGGGGGAAGGGGTGGGGGAGGGGGGAAGGGGAGGGGGAGGGGGAGGGGAGGGGGGAAAGGGGAGGGGAGGGGGAGGTGATGGGGGAGGGCAGGGGGGAGCAGGTTGGGGGGAGGGTGAGGGGGAGAGGTGGAGGGGGAGGGGGGCGAGGGAGTAGGGAAGGGGAAGGGGGGAGGAGTGGGGGAAGGGAGAGGAGTGGGGTGGGAGGGGGAGGGGGGAGTGGGGGAAGGGGAAGAGGGGAGGAGTGGGGAAGAGAAAGGGGGAGGAGTGGGGGTGGAGTGGGGGGCGATAAGTGGGGGGGAGGAGGGGGAGAGGGGGAAGGGGAAGGGGGGGCAATGAGGGGGAGGGAGGAGGGGGAAGTGGGAGGCAGGGGGTAAGGGGGATGGAGGGGGAGGGGAGGGAGGAGGGGAGGGGGGGAAGGGGGGTAGGGAAGGGGGAAGGGGGGAGGGAGGAGGGAAGTGGAGGGGGTGAAGGGGACGGGAGGGAGGAGGGGGAAGGGGGAGGGAGGGAGGGAGGGGGAAGGGAGTGGGGAAGGGAGGGGGGAAGGGGGAGGGAGGGAGGGGGGAAGGGGAAGAGAGGGGGGGAAGGGGAGGGGGAAGGGGAGGGCAGGGGGAATGGGGGAGGGAAGGTGGGAGGGGGGAGGGGAGGGGGAGAGGGGAAGGAGGGGAGGGAAGGAAGGGGGTGAGGGAGGAGGGAGGGGAGGAAGAGCGGGAGGGAGGAGGGAAGGGGAGGGGAGGGAGGGGGGAAGGAGGGGAGGGGAGGGGGTGGGAGGAGGGGAAAGGGGGAGGGAGGAGGGGGAAGGGGGAGGGAAGGGGAGGGGTGGAAGGGGGAGGGGGGAAAATGGGGAGCGGGGAAGGGGAGGGGGAAGGGGGAGGGAAGCGGGAGAAGGGGGAGGGGAGGGGGGAGGGAAGGGGTGTGGGAGGAGGGGAGGGAAGGGAGGAGGGGGGAGGAGCGGGAGGGGAGGGAGGGGATGGGTGGGGAGGGGGCAGGGGGAGGGTGTGGGGTGAGGAGGGGGGAAGGGGGAGGGTTGGGGAGGGGAGGGGAGGCAGCGGGAGGGGAGGGGTGTGAGGTGGGGGCAAAGGGGGGGTGGGAGGGGAGGGGGTGGGCATGGGGAGGGGGGTTGGGGGGAGGGGAAGGGGGGTTGGGGAGGGGAAGGGGGTGGGAAGGGGGGAAGGGGGGTGGGAAGGGGAGGGGGGAAGGTGGGTGGAGGGGGAAGGAGGGATGGGGAGGGGGGGAAGGGGAGGGGGGAAGGGGGGTGGAAGGTGGGAAGGGGGTGTGGGGGGGAAGGGGGGTGGTGAGGGGGAGGGGGTGTGGGAGGGGGAAGGGGGTGTGGAGGGTGGGAAGGGGGGGTGGGGGGAAGGGGGTTGTGGGTTGTGGAGGGGGAAGGGGGGTGGGTGGGGAAGGGGTTGGGAGGTGTGGGGGGGAAGGGGGTGTGGGGGGGAGGGGGTGGAGGGATTGGGGGAAGGTGGGAGGGAGGTTGTGTGGGGTGGGGAGTGTGGGGGTGGAATGGGAGGGGGGAGATAATCTTAAAGGACAGGAAACTTTGTGCTATCCGGCACCCACTGGACCGAGACGATGCCTTGCCTCAACTACTCTCCAGATTTAATATTGAGAGATACGGAGATTCTCCGTATTTGACAACAAACACTGTTGCTTAACAACAGCTTCTAAACACTCACGTGTAGCCCTAAAGCTCTGTCGCTAAAGCTGTTGCTATAGCTACAGACCTTGCACAGCTTGACTGTTCAAACAAAGCAAAAAAAACAAATAGA